>NC_133530.1:33920852-34118421 GCF_048544455.1 Silene latifolia | reverse complement strand
GCCAATATATTTTAGAAATAATTATCTTTAATATTTACGAAGATTCTAGATTTGGAGTGTGCATTAAGGCAAGTATACGAGAAACCCTAATTCGAAAGATTCATGATATTTACTCGTGTGTGTGCCTCTATATATATATATATATATATATATATATATATATATATATATACACGTGATTCTAAATCTAGATATACACGACTTGAAAGAATTTCATCTTGATTATAAATCAAACTTTGGAAAAAAAACATTTTTGTTGCATGTCTGCATGTTGTTAAAATTTATTTTTGCAAAATTATTTTCATAAGTCAACAGTCTTTAAATTAAGTACTTTTCGTGTCAAAAGTTTTATCTTTTAAAGTGTGTAGTTTTACAATCTTCTTCTAGACAATTAAATTGTACTGTTTTAGAGTTGATTGTATCGTTGAAATTGAAACACTTGTAAGCTTAACATCTTACGCACCGTAGGGTTACCATCCTACATCACCAAGGCTTAACATCCTACACCGAAGGCATGACATCCTTCATTAGCACGATTAGGGTTAGTCGTGGGGATTGGTTGTTTATTATACGGTAGACCGGATTAGGCGCTCGTGATAAACAATTAATAAAAAAGGGTGGATGCATGCTTTTCAATTGGGCCAAACCACGTTAAAATCTCGTGTGTTATTTTATCTTTTTCGTATTTTATTGTTTTGACGTTTTGCTTTCCAAAGATCATCAATATACTCGACATATTTGTACTTAATTCATAAGTTGCAAAAATCGAAGTATACCACGTTTGCATATCAATCGAAAAAGAGTGCATACTCTACCCCCCCCCCCCCCTCGAGTATTTGTTGGGCTACTGAACTCTACTGTTTATGAGATTTTAGCTTAAAATATTCGATTCACTTACAAAGTTTTAATAAATAGACTTGAAAGCCATATATTTTGGTCCATTGTGCAGACCTGAAATAATCAATCTTAATCTGGACCAACCTTAAAATCAAAACTTCAAAAATAAAGGACCGAGGACCGAACCTAAAAGAATCTGATCTGGATTGAGTCCAGACCAAATGACTCGGTTAGGCCCATATAACGATCCGAACCTAAACTTATTCACCCTTAGATTGGAGGGAGGAGGAACGATAATTGTGGATTTTGTGGTGGAGCGTGGATGGGAGATTAATTAGAATTAAATTGTTTTGCGTCAAGTCAACACAAAATCTTGGCTTTTATTAAAGTAAAACTAGTTTAGCTTCCGTGTAATGTATGCACGGTATATTTAGAGTTTTACTTTTTTTAGTATATTATATTTATGAAATTTAAATTAACTAATTTTTTTTTTTTTTTTTTTTTACATTTCTCATCGTTATATTTTGATTTGAAAAATCAAAGTCAAAATCGTATTGATCATGAGATGAGTATTTCAATGAAAGTTTTTCCTATTACCAAGAGATTAATGGTGTTATTTTATAAAATTTTACTGATAATATATTTTTAGTCGCAATTTTTTATCATAGAAAATCAATGAATTTTTTTTCGTATGATTCTTTAAACAAAAAAAAATTCTTTTTTATATCATAAAGAGATTGGAGATAATTTTGTGTAGAATTTAAAATAATAAATGACATAAATATATAAATCTGAAAGATTATGTGTATTATAACCCACCATATTTATAGAATATGCTAAAAATAACTAAACTTTATTTTAGGAAATATGTTTAGGCGGGAAAATTTAGAGTTTCGCCTATTCTCTTAGTAAATAGGACATAAAATGTTGATACTTAATAGCCCAACGAAAAAAAGCTTACTTCTAAAAGAAAAAAACAAAGAAGAGAGCTTACCTCCCCAAGTTTACTAAGAAGCTTCTCAATAGCCAAAGAAACACCAACGATGACAAGAACAACATCTGCAATTACCCATGATGGCGTCGACTCGAACGATGGCCCTTCTTCTTCCATTTCCTTAACCTCTTTTTCTAACGTTTAATTATCTCGATCTACTTGTGTAAACATTTTTTGCATAATCCTTGGTTATATGCTTGGATGGGTGTTCGACTAGCATAATTAAACACGACCGTGATTAGTTTAATACGACCTAAAAAGTCGTCTTAGTTACAAGTTTGAAAGTCAACTAAAATAATACGGATGTGTATGAATTATGATCATTTTATTCATTTTTATTAGAGATGAATGCTGTCATTATATATTAGAAGAGTTTTTTTAACGTGTGTCCTTAAAATACACATTAATAAATCAAATATGGAAAGATTTACAACGTATTTTCATGATAAATAGAATTATAAACTTAGTTTTACCATAATTAGTGAGAATATCTTATGAATCTTTCCTTATTTGATTTATTAATGTGTACTCTAAGGGCACACGTTATAAAAACTCATATTAAAATAACATCAAGATGCTTGTTCCAAGTGCTACTCGTTCGTCGTTGTCTTGGTTTCTTTCTTCAGCTAGTTTTGCTATTGACGGGTTAATTCCGTTACAAGCTTGTGACCTCTCACAAAAAGGGAGAGGGGACAAGGTGGGGCACTCCCCATATGCTTCCCACTCACCTTTTAATGAACAATTTGTTAGAGGAAACAGTATCCGTCACAAGTTTGTGACGGATATCACCGTCACAAATGAGAATTTGTGTTCTTTTAATGGTCACCCACTCACTATGAATGGGAATTTATATGAAAGTTGGACTTGCTTATATTACACCGCATGGTTAAAATTATACGGAGTAACTATTTATGGAATTAATTCGTCTGTTTTGGTAAACACAATTGGATATAGACCATATAAAATCCCCTAATGCCACACCCTAATCCTAATGTCTTGATTTTGGATTTTTCTAAAACCAAGATATTTTAAAATTTTAAATTTAACGAGAGATCAAGCTATCTTACCCATTTATCTGTTTTTCGTGTCTCTTTTTGAAGTCTTTTATTATTAATTATGAGATAATAATTTCGTACCTATTTACATAATAAATGTATTCATTTTATTTTAATCATGGTTTGTACTTATTTTATTACTTCTATTACCATTTTTTCTTGAAATTATAAAATTATCTTTCAATAAACTTATTTAGAGATCTTAGTCAAGAAACTTTGATTGTGTTATTATTAGAAAACAAAAATCTTTGGATGGCATTTGGCAATAAAGGCTTTCAACTCGGATATAGACTTTGTTTGGTAAAATTAACTGAAAAGGTAGCTGCAATTTGAAAAGGTAACTGATAAGGTAGCTGAAAATTAGGAACTGATAAGGTTGCTGATTATATAAAAAAAAATGTTTGGCAAACCGCAAACTAACTGAAAAGGTAATTGATTTTGATGAAATGACGTAAAGGGATATGATAATTCACCCTTATTTAATACTCCCTCCCAGTCACTATAATGTTCCCTCTTTCCCGAAACGGATTATTCAACTAATGTTCCCCTTTCTATTTTTAGAAACTTTTACTCTTATTTTGTTCATTCCTATCTCCTATCACCAAACCCCACACAACTCTTTTACTCATATTTTATTACTTTTCTTTATGTTTTGGCCCCACAATTCTTTATTTAATTACTAATAATTCATCCCTCTCTCCTATCACCAACCCCACACAACTCTTTTACTCCTATTTTAATACTTTTCCTTAAGTATTGTGCTCATATCAAATGGGTACAATATAGTGACAGGGAGGGAGTAGTATAAATTTAAAGGGTAAAAATGGAAAATCAAACCAAATCAGGTACCTGAAATCTCAAATGTTACTCTAGGTAACATTTCATTTCAAGTACCTAATTTGGTTAAATAAGCTACTTACCAAACGCTTACAACAAAATAAGGTACCTGAAATTTTGGTCGAATAAGTTATTTTGACCAAATCAAGTACCTAAAAAGCCTTGTCAGACGGAGTCATACACTACAAACAAGGAGTTTTCAAAATTATACATGTTAATTATCTCAACACAAAACCGCTAGCCCGCTTATCTAATAACCAAAAATCCCCTATAGACTAAAAGAATAACACATCTGTGTTATTCCCGCTCAAGTTTCCCGCTCATCTTTTCCCCCACACGGAATATTCCCTTCTAGAATATTCTCTTCTAATATATTTTAGTCAAGCCATATATGAAATATTTCTACTACAATATTCTACACAATCAATAATAATATTGCCGTCAATCACTATGCCTCTATATATGGAATATTTCTTATGGTTACGTTTTATATATAAAAGTACATTTATATTAAATTAAATTCATATTCTATTTATTAAAATAATATTAATACACTAAATCTCTAAAATTACCTTTATAAAATTACCGTGTTGTAGCACGGGTTGCTATACTAGTTAACATTAACAAATTAACTCCACCACGGTTCTAACCCTCACACCTCGTCTTGTCACATGTTGGGCTAGAATCAGCGTACTATTTGATCACTTCAGACCTTCAGTTCAAAATGATGATCGATAATTAAAAAATCTACAATTCTCCTACTAAAAGGAGAGAAAACCAATGATAATATTTAATTTAATTTATATTTTAATTTTATTTTAACAAATATATATTTTAAAATGGAAACTAACATATTTAAATATACAAGTTATTAATATAAAACATTAGATTATTAAAATAAAAATTCTTTCTATAAGTTTATTAAATAATCAATTTGGGCTTTTATTAAATATTACTGTAAAGTGCTCTTACACAATAATTTGTGTTAAACCATACTACATCAATACTATATATTAATTCCAGAAACCAAGGGACTTCAATGTAATTAAAGAAATCTATACAAATTAATTATACTATATAGTTTTAAATCGATAGCACCGTGTGATGGACCTGATAAAGGGACCTCAATGTAAATATTATATAGTTTTGGTTAAAAGTATAATATAAAGATGCCTTGATGAAGAATATTTATGGAAATTACATTAAATTAAAGTAATTAAATTTAGAAAACACAAGAATATAGTGATTTTCCTTAAAACTAACATGCCCATTTATGGAATTAATTAGTATCATCATAGAATTATACATTAAATTAAATGTAGTAAAAGTAATAGTAGCAGCAACGAGATTAATAATGTTAACGGTATTAATGTGGGAGTAGTGATAGTTATAATAATGATAGTGGAAGTAGTGAAAATAACTACGAATGTAATGAAAGTTACAGTGGTAACAATGAGAAAAAGTATGAACAATTAAATAACCAAACGACTCAAGAAAATATTTTATTTATTTAAATATAGGCCGGATAAAATTAACGGGAATAATGAATTTAACAGAAAAAAATAGAGGAATTAGTAAAAGAAATAATAGTAACCACGGGAGTAGTGAATGTAATGATATTAAGAAAGAATGTCGTGAAAGTAATAATATTAATAGCGGGGTAGTGAACGTGTCTCATAATTTGAAAATAAATTTTACATTTCATCATAATTACAAGATATGCCGTAGAAAAAAAAAATATTATAAATAGCAAACGTGTGAGTTAGACAGGTAGCCCGGGCGAAGTCGGGCACCAAATCTAGTAAAATAGTATTTCGTGTTGGATTGCAAAAGAGATCTCCAAAACTATAGAATAAGGAAGGCCCAAAGGACAAAGCCAACCCTACCTATAAACAACTAGTCTTGCTTGTGACGGGCTAATCCCGTCACAAGCTTGTGACCTCTCACAAAAAGGGAGAGGGGACAAGGTGGGCACCCCCCATGTGCTTCTCACTCACCTCTCAATGGATATTTTGTAAGAGGAAACGGTATCCGTCACACGCTTGTGACGGATATCGCCCGCCTTCAATGAGATTTTGTGACATAGAAATGACATGAAAACCAGTGAAGGTATATTGGCACGTGTAACTGTCTAGTTCCTGGTAAGGTTAATCCGAATGGCTCGACCCAATAAGGATGACTTGAGACCCGAAAATGACTTGAACTTGCTTAACACAAATCGACCCGACCTGAGCCTTGATTGACACGATGTTGACCAAACCCGAGATGACCCGACCCGAAAAGACCCGATGCAAAATGACTTAAAGTGACCCGAAACGACAACTACTAAGTCATATTAATGTTATATACATCAAAATAAAGTTGCATTGATTACAACTAGAGCAAGCAAAAGTGGACTCGAATAATCGACCCGACTTATTTGAAAACAGACCTGATAGAACCCGGAAATCTGCTGAACCAAAACTACCTGAACCAACACGACGGTTAAACGAAAAACTGATAAAACCCGAAAAGATAGGACCCGAGCTTACTTGTAACTCGACTTGAACCGACCCAAGTCCAGTTGGAATTGATAGAGGGTTGGTATTGCCACTAGTGCTTATATAGATGTGGTTTACCCATTTCACCCACAAACATTCTTTTTTCTGTGACATCCACCAGGAATATTTACCCAATAGTGCAACATTCTAGAGATTGCAGTTTACAATACCCAGACTGTAAGTTTTTATAGTCTAAATTAACATGTTCTAATCTCATAATGAACATGTATAAATTGAATGCGGAAGCGATAAAGAGATCGATTACTTACCTCCAGCCATTGCTTGAAGTAATTGATCCGTCTGAATGAATAACTCAATTCCTTATGCCCCAAATCTGACTTGGCTTCCAATCCCTTAGCCTCACAATTTAGATGATGTATTTCTTAATGAGGTAGGCTTGGTGAACCTTAATCCGAATAAATATGTTCCCCTTATATAGACTCTTGCCATCAAAGAGTCAACTGAACAATTTTCTAAATTGTGAGTGGTAAGTTATGGGAGATAATAGTGAAAACATAATCTTAGGTAAATTCCACCATACAATGGACCAACTTAATTTCCATAAAATAACTTAATTCAATATTAATACAATAATTATTTGATTTATGGAAATATCTTACATTCTCCTACTTGGTCCATTTAACAAGAGACACAACATATGGATCATGGCGACGAATTCTCTTAGAGTAAGAATTAATCTTCCATGTATCACAATATATCAAGTCACACACACCACACATATTTAACTTAATGAGTAACCCAACGTTTACTCCAGGTTGAAATAAAATGATATTTCTCAACATTACTTTATAAATATGCGCATATAAATCCAAATGAGAAAACATCCATCTTAATAAAAGTTTCTTACAAAACCTTAATGAATGTACTACATAATGGAACCAAGTCCCATTCTCACTACATGATTCTTGAAAGTCTTAATTGGCATGCCTTTAGTCAAGGGATCTGCAATCATCAACTCTGTCCTAATGTGTTCAATGATCACTTTCTTTTCCTGGGCACGCTCCTTTATGGCTAGATACTTTATGTCGATGTATTTACTTCGACTTTCACTTTTATTATTTTTAGCCATAAACACAGCAGGTGAATTATCACAATACATTCTTAGCGGCCTACAAATAGAGTCAAAAACTCTAAGCCCAAATACGAAACTTTTCAATCAAACACCATGTGAGGTATCCTCAAAACAACATACAGACTCAGCCTTCATATTAGAAGTAGCCATCAAGGTTTGCTTAACACTCCTCCATGACACAGCTCCATCAGCTAGCATATACACACAACCTGATGTGGATTTACGTGAATCTATGCAGCCACCGTAGTCGGAGTCGGAGTAACCTATTACTCCAAGATTCTCAGTCCGTTTAAAGATAAGCATGTAATCCTTAGTACCTTGAAGGTATCTAAAAACTTTCTTTAAAGCCTTCCAGTGATCAAGTCCTGGGTTACTTTGATATCTTCCTAACACTCCAACCGCATATGCAATGTCGGGTCTGGTACAGACCTGAGCATACATAATGCTACCAACAGCTGAAGCATATGGAATATTCTTTGTTTGTTCTCTTACAATGTCATTCCTAGGGCACTGGTCCAAGCAGAACCGCTCACCTTTCACAATTGGTACTACACTTGGCGAACAATCTTTCATCCTGAATCTTTAAAGTACTTTATTGATATAGGCCTCTTGAGACAACCCCAAAATGCCTCGAGATCTATCTCTATGGATCTTAATGCCAATTACATAAGATGCCTCACCCGTATCCTTCATATCAAAATTACTTGAAAGAAATTGTTTCACCTCATGTAGCAACCCTTTATCATTGGTTGCTAGCAAAATATCATCCACATACAACACTAGAAAACAAACTTTACTCCTACTGACCTTAAGATATATACATTGATCCATTATATTTTCTTCGAAACCGAATGAAGAAATAACTTCATGGAATTTCTTATACCATTGGCGGGAATCTTGTTTTAAACCGTATATGGACTTATTTAGCTTACAAACCAAATGCTCAACATTTTTAGAGAAGATCCTTCAGGTTGTTTCACATAAATCTCTTCCTCTAAATCACCATTGAGAAATGTTGTTTTCACATTCATCTGATGTAACTCGTAATCAAAATGATCTACTAACGCCATGATAATTCGAAAAGAATCTTTCTTTGATACAGGAGAAAATGTCTCTGTGTAGTCAATTCCTTCCCTTTGAGTGAATCCTTTAGCAACGAGTCTTGCCTTATGTTTCTCGATGTTGCCAACTGAATCTCTTTTAGTCTTATAGACCCACTTGCACCCAATAGGTTTTACACCATCAGGCAATACAACGAGATCCCAAACTCCATTAGATGCCGTAGAATTCATCTCATCATTCATAGCATTCAACCATAAATTTGAATCTGTAGAACTTACGGCTTGTGAAAACAACATAGGATCATTATCAGCTCCAATATTATAATCTAATTCTTGTAGATATATTTCATAGTCATCAAGAATAGTCGATCTCCTTTCACGAATAGATCTTCTTAATAGAACTTGTTCATCCTTATGGTGAACCTATTCCTCATTATGATCTACCATATTTTGATCGACATTTTGTGGAATTTCTATCACTGGTTTTGTAACACTCGATTGAACTTGAGGAGTGTGAATGACAACCAATCTATCACTTGAATCAGAGAGTGGAACTTTATGATGATCCCTCTCGAGGACAAAGTCCTGAATTAGGTCACTCCCACTGATCAAGTCATTCTCAAGAAATTTAGCATTTCTTGATTCCACAATCCTTGTATTATGAGATGGACAATGAAACCTATAACCCTTAGATTTTTCGGCATATCCAATGAAATACCCACTAATAGTTCTTGGATCAAGTTTCTTTTCTTGTGAATTATATACTCTCAACTCCGAGGGGCATCCCCAAATGCGTATATGTCTCAAACTCGGTTTTCATCCTTTAAATAACTCAAAAAGTGTCTTAGACACAGCCTTGGAAGGAATTCGATTTAATATATACGCTGCCGTCTTAAGTGCATCAACTCACAAAAATGAAAGAAGTTTAGCATTACTTCTCATACAACGCACCATCTCAATTAATGTCATATTTCTTCTTTCTGCTACACCATTCTGGTCTGGAGAACCAGGCATAGTGTATTGGGCAACAACCCATACTCTTGAAGAAATTTAGCAAATAGACCAGGTGCTTGTCCGTTCTCAGTATCTACCATAGTATTCACCACCTCTATCAGATTTCACAATCTTAATGCGCTTACCGCATAACTTCTCTATTTCAGCCTTAAATAATTTAGAGGCATCAAAAGCTTCATCCTTAGAACGAAGTAAGTAAAGATACATATAACGTGAGTAATCATCAATAAAGGTGATAAAATATTTTGGATCATTAGCGTTCATGTCCGGGCAACAAATATCTGTATGTATGATTTCTAATAAGCTAGAACTTCTCTTTGCACCTTTCTTAGACATGTTAGTTTGCTTACCCTTAATGTAACTAACACAAGTATAAAAATCAGTAAGGTCTAATGTATCAAGTACTCCATCCTTTACTAATCTTTTTACCCTCTCAATGGAGATATGTCCTAGTCTCCGATGTCACAAAATAGAGGAATTCTCATTCATAATACAACGTTTTAAACCAGCATTGACATGCATAGAATTATGAGTAATATTATTTTGCAGTTCAAGACGATGTAAATTATCAGACAAAATACCATAACCAATAATTTCATAATTTCTGAGAATACTGAATCCAGAGTCTGAAAAACTAAAGGTAAAACCCAAAGGTACAAGTCTTGATACTGAAATCAAATTTCTAGAGAAATTTGGAATATAAAATGTCTTTTCCAAATGCAAAATAAAACCACTACTTAATATTAAGTTACATATCCCAATGGCCTTCACATGTGAACTAATCTGGTTTCCTGAATAGATTGAAAGTTCACTGCCCACTGGTTTCCTTAGGTTTGCCATACCCTGCAAGGTATTCGAAACATGGATTGTAGTTCCAGAATCAATCCACCATGTATTATGATTAACATTAACCATATTAGATTCATAACAAACAAACGCATGAAAATTACCTTTCTTCTTTAGTCAAGCCTTAAACTTAATGCAGTCTATCTTCATGTGTCTCTTCTTTTTACAGAAGAAACACGTAGACTCCTCCTTAATGGCTGGCTCAGCTGAAATCTTTACCTTTCCCTTATCTTTAGTGTGACCCGACCCTTTTGCCTCTTTGAAGAAAAAGCAACAGTAAGGTTCACCTTTTCACCTTCCTCCATTAACAATCTGCCCTCCTCTTGAACACACATGGCCATAAGTTCATTAATTGACCATTTATCCTTATGTGTGTTGTAAGAGATCTTAAAAGGAGCATATTTTGGAGGAAGAGTGCATAAAATGAAGTGCACAAGGAAAGAGTCGGACATGGTAACTTCTAAAATCTTAAGTTTGGCTGCAATATCCCTCATGCGCATGACATAATTGCGCACACCTTTAGTCTCGGTGAGCCTCAAAGATGAAAGCTACAATATTAAGATACTAGCAAGAGCTTTATCAGAAGTTGCAAACTGCTCATCGATGGCCTTAATTAGATCTTTAGCTTTAGTATGCTGATCGACATAACCACGAATACTAGCACACATTCTGGTCTTTATGAACATAATGGAGAGACGATTAGATTTCTCCCACTTTTCATAAAGATCAATTGCTTCTTTAGTGCTTTCTTTAGTTACTTTAGGTGGTTCGTCTTTCCGAATAGCATAATCAATATCTAACCATTCAAGTGCAGTAGCATTCTCTCTTTCCAGACCTTATAGTTATCACCATTCAATTCAGGAATGTCAAATTTAACATCAGTAGAACTCCCAGGTAAAATTACTGCAAATATAATGAATAACATGCTTATTACCAAAGTTGAGACTTTAAACTTAATCATGCTTTACCAATGTAAATCATGCTCAAATATGTATCTAGAGACATAATACTTGCCTCTGGGCTAAAGTTCTACTCAATTAGATACATAAAAAATTTAACTTTATGACAATACTATCAAACCATATACATCTCTTAACTCCTGTGGGTAGATTAAGAAACAAGATTCTATATATCATCCTAATTATTCATACAAATACAAACAATAAGATTCCTATGGGTAAGTCTCATTATATTACATACGACTAATCACAAATAATTTCTAATTTCCATATGTGATTCCAAAATAAAATTTCAATTAACTAGAGGTGTTGTGGCTACTCTCTAACTAATAAAATTTTGAATCACTCGACATTAAACTTTAGTATATATACTCAACTTTATGTATATAGGAAAAATTATATGACCATAAAATTAACTGGTCTTACTTAATATTTGTCAAAATACGAAATATTCAATGGGCACTAACCTAATGGAAACAATACGTAGATCGAACAAACTATGAAAGAGCAAGGATTCAACCAAATAGTCATGGCAAGCAACAGTACATCACGTGTATCCTTATTGCACAAGCTTTAAATTTCCATTAGTTATTTTAGTCATCTTCTCGTCTTTCAAAAACTCAGTACGACAAAGATGGCCACCTTAAATTTATGAAAGCGTGGTGGGATGGATTAATTAAATATCTATACATGCTGACATGCTCCAAAAATTAGGCAACCAAAAATCAAATCATCTAAATCAATATATATATGCATATTGCTTAGCCAGGTGTCGTATAAATAAAATAGTCTAAATTAACATTTCCTAGTCTCATAATGAACATGTATAAATTGAATGCGGAAGCGATAAAATAGATTGATTACATACCTCGAGCTATTGCTTGAAATAATTGATCCGTCTTAATGAATAACCCAATTCCTTATGCCCCAAATCCGAGTTGGCTTCCAATCCCTTAGCCTCACAATTTAGATGGTGTATTTCTTAATGCAGCTAGTCTTGCTTGTGACGGGCTAATCCCGTCACAAGCTTGTGACCTCTCACAAAAAGGGGAGAGGGGACAAGGTGGGGCACTCCCCATGTACTTCTCACTCACCTCTCCATGGGCATTTTTTGAGAGAAAACCGTACCCGTCACAAGTTTGTGACGGATATCGTCATCACAAATGAGAATTTGTGTTCTTAATGAGGTAGGCTTGGTGAACCTTAATCAGAATAAATATGTTCCCCTTATATAGAATCTTACCATCAAAGAGTCAACTGAACAATTTTCTAAATTGTGAGTGGTAAGTTATGGGAGATAATAGTGAAAACATAATTCTAGGTAAATTCCACCATACAATGGACCAACTTAATTTCCATAAAATAACTTAATTAAATATTAATACAATACTTATTTGATTTATGGAAATATCTTACATTCTCCCACTTGGTCCATTTAACAAGAGACACAACATATGGATCATGGCGACGAATTCTCTTAGAGTAAGAATTAATCTTCCATGTATCACAATATATCAAGTCACACACACCACACACATTTAACTTAATGACTAAACCCCACGTTTACTCCAGGTTGAAATAGAATGATATTTCTCAACATTACTTTATAAATATGCGCATATAAATCCAAATGCGAAAACATCCATCTTAATAAAAGTTTCTTACAAAAACTTAATGAATGTACTACATAATGGAACCAAGTCCCATTCTCACTACATGATCCTTGAAAGTTATAATTGGCATGCCTTTAGTCAAGGAATTTGCAATCATAAACTCTGTGCTAATGTGTTCAATGATAACTTTCTTTTCTTGAACACGCTCCTTTATGGCTAGATACTTTATGTCGATATGTTTACTTCGACTTTCACTTTTATTATTCTTAGCCATAAACACAGCAGCTGAATTATCACAATACATTCTTAATGGCCTACAAATAAAGTCAATAACTCTAAGCCCAAATATGAAACTTTTCAATCAAACACTATGTGAGGTAGCCTCAAAACAAGATACAAACTCAGTCTTCATAATAGAAGTAGCCGTCAAGGTTTGCTTAACACTCCTCCATGACACAGCTCCATCAGCTAGCATATACACATAACCTGATGTGGATTTACGTGAATCTATGCAGCCAACGTAGTCGGAGTCGGAGTAACCTACTATTTTAAGATTCTCAGTCTGTCTAAACATAAGCATGTAATCCTTAGTACCTTGAAGGTATCTAAACACTTTCTTTACAGCCTTCCAGTGATCAAGTCCTGAGTTACTCTGATATCTTCCTAACACTCCAACCGCATATGCAATGTCGGGTCTGGTACAGACCTGAGCATACATAATGCTACCAACAGCTGAAGCATATGGAATATTCTTCATTTGTTCTCTTACAATGTCATTCCTAGGACACTGGTCCATGCAGAACCGGTCACCTTTAACAATTGGTACTACACTTGGTGAACAATCTTTCATCCTGAATCTTTCAAGTATTTTATTGATATAAGCCTCTTGAGATAAAGATCTATCTCTATGGATCTTAATGCCAATGACATAAGATGCCTCACCCATATCCTCCATATCAAAATTACTTAAAAGAAATTGTTTCACCTCATGTAGCAACCCTTTATCATTGGTTGCTAGCAAAATATCATCCACAAACAACACTAGAAAATAAACTTTACTCCCACTGACCTTAAGATATATACATTGATCCATTATATTTTCTTCGAAACCGAATGAAGAAATAACTTCATGGAATTTCTTATCCATTGGCAGGAAGCTTTTTTTAAACCGTATATGGACTTATTTAGCTTGTAAACCAAATGCTCACCACTTTTAGAGAAGAATCCATCAGGTTGTTTCACATAATCTCTTCCTCTAAATCACCATTGATAAATGTTGTTTTCACATCCATCTGATGTAACTCGTAATCAAAATGATCTACTAACGCCATGATAATTCGAAAAGAATCTTTCTTTAATATAGGAGAAAATGTCTCCGTGTAGTCAATTCCTTCTCTTTGAGTGAATTCTTTAGCAACGAATCTTGCCTTATGTTTCTCGATGTTGCCAAGTGAATCTCTTTTAGTCTTATAGACCCACTTGCACCCAATAGGTTTTACACCATCAGGCAATACAACGAGATCCCAAATTCCATTAGATGCCATAGAATTCATCTCATCTTTCATAGCTTTCAACCATAAATTTGAATCTGTAGAACTTACGACTTGTGAAAACAACATAGGATCATTATCAGCTCCAATATTATAATCCAATTCTTGTAGATATATTTCATTGTCATCAGGAATAGTCGATCTCCTTTCACGAATAGATCTTCTTAATAGAACTTGCTCATCCTCATGGTGAACCCATACTCCAAGTCCCTTACCAGGACCACTTAAGGTATGAGAACGCCACCATCTCGGTTACCCGAGGCAATGATAATCAAATAGACAATAAAGAAACTTACTTTAATAGTAATAAGGTTTAAAACGATACAACCAAAACCGAAACTGATAAAAGAAAATACAAAGGTTCTCAAATGTTAAACCAACTAGCTAAAGAACAACGTTCGACACAGCGGAAGACTTCTTAAACAGCTCGTGATGACTCAACCGAGCTATCCCATGCGCATCAACCATACTTTCTCAATAACTGCTCACCACCCCCGAATGAATCACCACAGTTTTTAAAACATTTAAACGGGGTTAGTACTGATTAAACAAAACAAAAACCACAAAGGAACAATATCACAAACAACTCAAACAAATCTCCAGTCTTCATCTCCAATCTCCAATCTCCTCACAACTGACTACACACTAAAGTGTGTAGCCCTGCCAAAGTACCAATCGCAACAAGTACTCCACGCCGCCAGTGGGGGACCGTAGCCGTACCCACCAAATCCTTGCTCATCTCCATCGAGCGATAAACCCAAGTTCATTAATGTGCAAATCCCTTCTGTGGCGGGTTCCACAGAAGGCGAATCAAGGGCGTGAAGCCACTCCCGCAAGTGACTCCACTCAGCTAGGGACGCGCCCCGAAGATCACAGACAGATACACAGTCAATCAACAATATGTAATCAACAACCACCAAGATCAAACTAACAATATAATTAATTACCAATCACCATCACAAACACCAGACATCATATAATCAATACGGAGTAAGGAAACCTTACCTGGAACAGCAATAACAAAGATCGTCACAATCAGCTAATCAACATCATCCTTCCCTGAAATTATTTCCTATCAAACATACAATCATACAATTACAATCTAACATCAACAATACTCCCCAAAACCCCCAAATTACCCAATTAGGGTTTCAACCAACTTTAACAAAACATTATAAAAACTATATAAAAAGCTTACCCTCGACACAAGGATAACAACGGCGTAAAGAACAAGATGATCCGACACTCCTAGCCTTGGGGATTTGTTAACAATGCGAGGAACACACTTACGTAACTTCTTTTCTTCTCAAAAGGGATTTTTAGAATGATAAAAGAGATTAAAAAAGATGACGGAGACTTTATATACTAATCCCGCATTATTAACAAAACCCGTCAAAATCACCCGTAAAACACACTTACTCGATCGAGTGACCCTTACTCGATCGAGTGCCACACATACTCGATCGAGTACCCATCAGACATAACGCTATTTTTTAAAACAACTTACTTACTCGAGAGAGTAAGCCCCACTCGATAGAGTACCCAAAGACATAGAAAACCGTAGTATTACAGTCTTCCCTCCTTAAAAGGAACTTCGTCCCCGAAGTTCAACCCACACATAAATACAAACATACTAACTCAATTAAGACACAACAACGCAACTCCGAACTCAAAATAAAACCCCAACCTATAAAACATGAATTCTTAACACCATCTCCACCAACTATGCCTACCTCCACAACACGGCTCACGATATCGTATCAACTATATCATAGTCTCTCTCGACATCAACTCCAAACACTACCAACTACTATCCACAAACGTTGCTAGCTCCGTAACATATTATCCACTAGAAAATACAATATCAAGACATCCATAACATCAAACGGAATGTTACATTCTACCACCCTTAAAAGGAGCTTCGTCCTCAAAGTTTACTCACGCTCATAACATCACCATCCAACTGGCAACTCCATCGAACTCATAAACATCATCATCCAACTGTCAACACTGTCTAAATATTCTCCCATTCCTAAACATCGAACTACTACAAGTATGGCAATGACCTTTAATAAAATCAATCACAACAAAGATTCATCCTTTATGCTACGCCAACACTCTACTTCCAATTATACTACAACATGCATAACCATCAAAATCTCTTTTATCGCATCCTACTCCTCTTAAGATAAATGTTACGTCCTCGTAACTCACTAATACTAGATCCTTATCTATATCCTCTCATTATTCTCACCACCACGACATGTCAAAGATAACCGCCTATGACCTCAACACCTATAACCATTCCTATTTCTAAGGCTCTCTTACTTAACCAGTTCTCATACCTCAATTCCTTCGGCACACCACCCAACCTATACCAGAAAATCTTTAGCTTAACCAAAACTTCAACTGTGCCTAATACCGCCTAAACGACATAGTCCTCTATACATGCACCTATCTCCATACTCAGAACTCACAATCCATAATTATTACACACACTCACACTAGGTCCTCAAGTTCTTTTTTTTTTCATTACCGCAAAACTCATCCATAACTTAACATGATACTAATTTCCAACACCCTATACTCATTTTCCTAATAAAAGATTATGAACCACTTGCAGCTTTCAGATCAGTACAACACATGTTCCACCATTCACTTGCCATTACTATGTTTACCAAAGTCTCATCTTAAAACAAGATCAAAATTACTGTAACAACCTCTCACAACTGTGTCTTATCAACAGAATATCGCTATACTTTGCCGGCAACAGAAACATACACAACTCTCTTCCATATCATACTCTACCCTCACGCCCAAGCTGAACTGGTAAGAAACATCAATGAGCAAAACAACCGTCTATCTGTCCAAACTAAAACTCACAGGAAATAGCAGCAACAAAACAACAATCTATGTATAACTGGTATGTACTTTCGAAACTGGAATCGTAATCATCCCACCTACTCCACCACAACCAGTGTCGCATCGCAATACCGCCACCAACAGCCGCACCGCAACGCGAAAATACCCGCATCACAACACGAAGTACCGTACCTGGATCACCACCTGAAGCACAACAACCACATCGATAGACATCACAACCACATACAATTCCCATAAGCATTGACTCAGTATAACTTTCCGAACAAGAAAACTTGCTCAAAACTGTTTTACTAAATCACAACACAACATATTATACGGAATAAACAGACAAGAATCTCATGAATATACCTTTTCACCGAATAAACATATATCATGAATACACATACCAGTATAACTAGCCATGCCAGATCACCTAAAATATCACTTTTGAACATCATTCCATTAGATTACCGTACCCAACATGCATTACAGAACATTTAAATAACAACTTTATAACTATTACACCATACCACTCCACTTCTCGTGAGGCTAGAACCTCACGCAAACATTTATACACATCATAGACCCGTAATCACATCCAACTAGTCAATCCTGATCACGTAAGTTACCATCTGGTAAAGGTTACCTCTCGCCCGAGCTTAAATCGTATGCCCCTCATAACATATTTTCCCATTTGCATAACCATCACCCCCTCCCAAATATAACCATACAACTAATACTCAACTACTAGAAACCGCCTCCTAAGACCACATCTTATACTTCCTCACAAATGTACATATCAATCCGGCCTCTACAAAATCAACCTCTTTATGATTGCCATGTTTCTTATCTATCATCACCCTTAACCACTAGTGACAATGCCACAATACCGCCACTGTATAACAAACCTCTTACACTCATCCCTAAACATCACGGTTTCTTTCCTATCTTTAGTTAACATCCCAAATCACGACATCAAATCCACCAACCAAATTTACCTCAACCTTCTTCCCAATACTATCCTTAATTGTATCGTCACCCAACTCACCACCAAGATCTCCTATCGTGCCAATTCTTCACCAAGCTTTTTACTTTCATTAATTCCTCGAAATTCATGATTAACATGTCGTCCTGGAACCCCTACATGACCGTTAACTCAAATTCTCATGATAGTATCACACATCTCGACAATTCATTACTTCTTTATCACATAACTCCGGTCAACATTTTTCTCAGCTTACCTTTTACCCTTCTTTTGTCTTTACACTCAATAATACCAATTAATAGTTCAACTCCGTATTACTTCTATCTAACTCTTTAGTGCTCCGGTTACCTTCTCATTGCTCCAAAACTCGAATCCCATTATTTCATATCAGTATTATCTCACTCTTTCTTACAATGGATCTTCTCTTATCACGTTATCACTTACACTTATCACCAATCAGTCCAGACCATCTCATGCTATCACTCACACTCATCACCAATCATTTTTTTTTCTAGAATTCCAAAACTCATTTCATACTGTAAACGCAAATCTACGTCGCGACAGGTCTCCATTAAGTTTACTATATACCACTCTTCTCAATCCCTCTAAAACAACCTTTCACTACATATATTCTTAACTCCCACGATTCCTAACCATTTCCCTCCATAATTCTTTACACATCTCAAGTTGCCACTATCCACATCCTTCCTTTCAATCTTTTCATTCTCACGTTCCTTAAACTCACATCATCCCTTGCCCACATTCACTTACTTTTACATTACTCAACACACAATCATATCACTCATCTCATCTCACAAAACATGCTCCATGCCTTAATAAGCCTTACCAAACTTCCTTTTCTTTTCCACTACCTATCACAACCACATATAACTCATGTCCTCCCCACGAAACTCATACTCACCACAGGTGACACTCCTTAAGTCACAAGATTGAGTAACTTACGCATCAGGACCAACACATATGTAAAACAATGCATAAGGAAGCAAAAGAACACCTTTGAATTAAACATAATAGGCAACGAAGTCAAAAGATAAGCATATGACCCAAAATAGGGGTCACTAGATTGAGTACAGGTCACTCGATCGAGTGAGTGACTTACTCGATCGAGTAGGTGGAGGTCAGAAGCACGTAAACAAAATTACCAGGGCTACTCGATCGAGTAACAAGAGGTGCACTCGATTTACTCGATCGAGTGAGGGCCACTCGATCGAGTACCCTACGCATTTCTCAGCACTGTCCAATCTTCGTAAAACGGTCATATCTCACTCGTTTCTTGGTTATTTTAGGCGTGTGACCTATCGTTAGAATCATAAATAAACAAGCTATCACCTCCAATTAGAATCACATCAAAATCATTTATGCATCTCAACTTATAACAGTTTAAAGACAACTTTGCTGTAATCAGACGACGTAACTATTTGATTTTCTCTTTCAAATAACTTAAACATCAACGAGGTGAACACAAGCGACTCGATACTTGTAAAATCACTATCCTTAACCATATGTTACTACCTACCAAAAGCCAAACAATAACATCTATCATGCTCATATAACATTCAACTTATCAATCATGTACTACCCGCATGCTTTAATTTTATAACTTTTCGTTACACAAAACATACTCATACATTACAAATCCTATTTCCATGTTACTAATTCAACAATATTACAAATCCACTTCGTCACCTAAACATATTCATAATCAAAAAATTCACATTCTCATGCAATTGACTCACCATCTTTTCCAATCAATTCTTCCCATTCCAACCACACTCTTCATCTAACAAGTGCATATGACACAATAGTAGACAAGTATATGAACTTATTATTTAAGTTTACGCAAACAAAATTATGTCACATGTTACTAGTATAGACACATTATAAATTATTCATCCTGCAACATCGTTATTCATCACATATTATCATATATTAACTACTTCCTTTTTCCTCCACATCGTTCATCATTCTCATATACTTTTACAGCAATTCCAAACAACATTGTAAACCAACTATCATGCAACATGCCTATTCACAACACTTTATCATTTACCACATTCCCCATTCCACCACAATCATTTTGCAACATTTCTATACAACACATCATTCAACATACGCAATAGAACATTAGCAAACACATAGCGATCCCATGACACCCCATAGTGACCGGTTCAAAATTGTAGGGCGACTTCGCGACTTTAGGACGTCTCCCAAGTCGTTGCATTAGCTCCTACAACTTTTACCCGGGTTCATTTTAGTTTGACTCCCTATGTTCATTAGGTTCATTAGTTACAGGTTTCAAGATCGTCTCTCTGATACCACTTTGTGACACCTCCATACTCCAAGTGCCTTACCAGGACCACTTAAGGTATGAGAACGCCACCATCTCGGTTACCCGAGGCAATGAAAATCAAATAGACAATAACGGAACGTACTTTAATAGTAATAAGGTTTAAAATAATACAACCAAAACCGAAACTGATAAAAGAAAATACAAAGGTTCTCAAATTTTAAACCAACTAGCTAAAGAACAACGTTCGACACAGCGAAAGACTTCTAAAACAGCTCGTGATGACTCAACCCAACTATCCCATGCGCATCAACCATACTTGCTCAATAACTGCTCACCACCCCCGAATGGATCACCACAGTTTTTAAAACATTTAAACGGGATCAGTACTGATTACACAAAACAAAAACCATAAAGGAACAATACCACAAATAGCTCAAATAAATCTCCAGTCTCCATCTCCAATCTTCTCACAATTGACTACACACTAAAGTGTGTAGCCCTGCCAGAGTACCCATCGCAATAAGTACTCCACGCCGCCAGTGGGGGACCACAGCCGTACCCACCAAATCCCCGCTCATCTCCATCGAGCGATAAACCCAAGTTCATTAATGTGCACATCCCTTCTGTGGCGGGTTCCACAGAAGGCGAATCAATGGCGTGAAGCCACTCCCACAAGTGACTCCACTCAGCTAGGGACGCGCCCCGAAAATCACAGACAGATACACAGTCAATCAATAACATGTACTCAACAACCACAAAGATCAAACTAAAAATATAATTAATTACCCATTACCATCACAAACACCACACATCATATAATCAATACTGAGTAGGGAAACCCTACCTGGAACAGCAATCACCAAGATCGTCACAATCAGCTAATCAACATCGTCCTTCACTGAAATTACTTCCTATCAAACATACAATCATACAATCACAATCTAACATCAACAATACTCCCTAAAACCACCAAATTACCCAATTAGGGTTTGAACTTACTTTAACAAAACATTATAAAAATTATATAAAAAGCTTACCCTTGACGCAAGGATCACAACGGCGTAAAGAACAAGATGATCCGAGAACTCCTAGCCTTGGGGATTTGTTAACAATGCGAGGAACACACTTACGTAACTTCTTTTATTATCAAAAGGGGTTTTTTAGAATGATAAAAGAGATTAAGAAAGATGACGGAGGCTTTATATACTAATCCAACAAAACCCGTCAAAATCACCCGTAAAACACACTTACTCGATCGAGTACCCATCAGACAGAACACTGTTTTGTAAAACAACTTACTTACTCGACAGAGTAAGCCCCACTCGATAGAGTACCCAAAGACATAGAAAACCGTAGTATTACATTTTTTTTAATAAAACAGATAAAATCGCCAGGTATCTTAGTGTCTTATCCTCTATGTTATTTTTCTAAAAGCTACAGATGTTTGGACGATGACATTTTGTAAAGCAGCTAGGTTTCTTAGCGGTTTTGTATAAAATTGAAAAATAAAATAAAAAGCGCAAAAGTGGTAAGCCCCTTAACTTTGTTCATTTGTGAAATTATGGCTCATAAGTTTCATTTAGAACAATCAAGCCCCTTAAGTTTCACCAAAAATGAAATTCAACCCCATTTTTAAAATTTTCACAAGAATTTTAATTAAAAATATTTTGTACTAGTATTAAAAAATTTATTAAATACTAAAAATTACTAATTGCAACTTTACGAATTTCTACATAATTTATTAATCATTGAAGAACACTTTTACATACATATTTAGTAAATCCCATATTTACTAAAAGAATAGGTAAAACTTCAAATTTTTCCGCCTAAAACATATTTCCTAAATTAGGACTTGATATTTTTAGTATATACTATAGGTATGGATATAGTGGGTTATAATTGGGTATAATCTTTTAGATTTATATATTACATTCAAAATTTCACATTCTTCACAAATTTATCTCCGATCTTTTTATGATAAATAATTTCTTTTTTTTTTTAACGAACTTTATGATAAAAATTCGTTGATTTTTTATAATAAAACTTTATGGCTAAAAAATAATTATTAGTAAATATTTGTAAAATAACATTATTAATTTCTCAATTAAAAAAAAACTTCCAAAAAAAATACTCATTTCATTACTTTTTACAATTGTAATTTTTATTTGTCAAATCAAAGTAAAATGATGAGAAAAATAAAAAATAAATGATTTGTCAATTTAAATTCTATAAATAATAAACTGAAAAGTAAAACTCTATAGATACCGTGCATATATTGCACGGGGTCTATACTAGTTGTTTATAATTTATATAGTATTCATACATATATAGTAATAAATTGTCTATATACTATAACATTAAAAAAAAAAACAATTCTCAATATTTAATACTCCCTCCTATTCTAAATAACTCTCCCTATTTCCTTTTTCGTCTATTCACAATACTCTCCCTATTTCCTTATTTGACAAACTTTTATACTTATTTTAATCACCATAACCCACAATACTCATACTTTATCTTATTTTAATCACCTTACCTCGCAACAATACTTATTTTAATAACCTTGCCCTACAATAATACTTATTTTAATCACACAATACCTTCCCTCTTTCCAATCTCGTACCCCACTACAATACTTACCATATAATACTCCCCTCCCTTAATTCCCGTGCCCTCCATGAAAGGGGAGGGTTATTAAGAATAGGAGGGAGTATAAATATAAAAGTTCTAAAATTATAAAAGAGAATATTTTATATTTGATAAATTGTTTTAAAAGTGATTTTAATGTAAGAATTTGGTGAACATTAAGAAAATGAGGTTGAATTTAACTTTTGGTGAAACTTAAGGGGTTTGATTGCTCCAAATGAAACTTATGGGGCCTAATTTCACAATTGAACAAAGTTAAGGAGCTTAATTACAACTTTTGCGAAATAAAAAGTGCTAACGTGGATCAATTGGGACAAAATAATTTCAAACGGACACTAATTCCCCAATTAATTTCCAAAATAAACTAAAATTTTGGTGATTCGAAGTGTTAAGTAAAGAAACTAAAAATCTCTCACTAAAACTCCCTCTCTAAAAACTATAGCCTCCATCAATCAAATTTGGGGCTTCTATCGACATGATTATAAGCCCCCCAAATAACTTTATTTATCAATTCTTAGTATGAAACTTTATGAATTAATCAATAAAAGTCTCCCTTTTGGTGAGATCCGTTTGTCCGTCTCTATTTTCAGAGTTTTTTCAGTCCTTGTCTTTCAAGGTTTTATTTCTATTGGTAATATAGATAAGAGCGCCTTGGTCGTTACTCATACGGTGAAGATGTGGAAGATCAATTTCGTAATGAGTCGTTATATGGTATTACATATGATGTCGGTTTGTTGGTTGAACTCAATTTGGTCAGATGAAATCGTTTCTCGTCAATGCTCAAGATTCTATGATCCTCTTGTGAAAAGCCGTTTGCGGCAATATGATAGAGGACGTGCTTTGGAGCAATTCAAGTTTACAGATCCTTCTTTGAACGAGATTTTATTTTATTTGGTTTTAATCGTATTGGGATATTAGGCCCATTAGGGCCGGCTTCCATTAGGGTTTGGATTTCGGTCTATAAATACATGTATTCTTATCATAAGATTAACAACCATCAATAACACAATTCCCTTATTATGAAATACTCTTCCTTCTATAATCTTAACATGGTATCAGAGCCTCTCGATTCTTGAGACCAAAATTATTTCCGCTGCCCTGCCGGTGGACGCTTAACATACATGTCCACTGGCGGGATTTCTAGTATCGATTATATACAATTTTCTTTAAAAAAAAAAATCAAAGCGAAAGAGATTATGGCATAATCAGTAGGCACTCAGGCATGTTCTAAGCTAGTTGAACTTCAAATGAGTAAAGGTGATTTATTTGCATAGTTATGTACATGAAGTGCACATGCATTTACCGTATGATGCTCATAGAAGATGATCTTATAAAACTTTCATTGAAGTGTGACTCCAACGGTGCCTTGATTTTCGTTGATATCCATATCTTTAAGCAAAAAAAATATATATATATATATATATATATATATATATATATATATATATATAGATCCCGAGTATTCTTTTGTCAAAACAAATCCAAAAAGGAAAAACAATTTCTTCAATTTCTTTGAAATTTGGTTTATCGTCTTCAATTTCTTTTAAGGTGGTAAAAAATTGACTGACGAGTTACGCAATTTTAATCACCATGATGGTGGTTTAGATCTATTTGGAGTTCGAAAAACTTGGCGTTCTTCAAATATTGAAATTAACGGATAATTTTCCGTTTTATTGATATTTGTCAGATTCGATTAGGGTTCCTGCAAATTAACTCATACTTTCGACAAGTCCAAAAAAATTAATGTTCTTGTTCGAAGAAATTCTCAAGCTAGTCATATACTCATTTACCAACCTTGCGGAGATGGAGATCTTTAATGAAGATGAAGAATAGATGACGATTTCTTTTTATATTTTTTTGTATTTCTCCAATCGTAAAGTTCGTATTACGTACTTCCTTTACGATTGCGGGAGGGTATTAAGAGATTGGGCCTATACTAGGCCCGGCTACCATTAGGGTTGGCCATATTAGGGTTAGGGTTAAGTTGGGAGGTATTATAAATACCTCCATATCGATGTAACACAACCACAATTCAATAACACAATTACTTTATGCAATCTTCCCCTCTATAATCTTAACATATTAGGATATTAGGCCCACTAGGGCCGGCTTCCATTAGGGTTTACTGTATTAGGGTTTGGATTTCGGTCTATAAATACATGTATTCTTATCATAAGATTAATAACCATCAATACAATTCCCTTATTATGAAATACTCCCTCCTCTATAATCTTAACATGGTATCAGAGTCTCTTTCTTGAGAACTCTAAAAATCGCTTCTGCTTTCTTGCCGGTGGGCATGTGATCTACCATGCTCACCGACGGGATTTACAAAAAAAAAAAAAAAAAAGCCAACTTATTGTTTATTTAAAAAAAAAAAATCAAAAATACCCATTTTTTTTCAATCCAGTCCAATAATTTGACATCCTTAGCATTGCCATCATGTTTGAAACGTGTGGTATGACACCATTATATCAAATTTGGCAATTTGATCAGAATACGAAAGAAAAAAACTTTTTCTCTTAAAATCCGGTTAAATCATTCAACGTCATTTAAGGTGATATTTGATGATTTAGTTGGAGTCCGAAAAAAAATTAACGTTCTCCAGATCTTGAAATTGACGGATAATTTTCCGTTTTATTGATATTTGTCAGGTTTGATTAGGGTTCCTGCAAATCAATGTATATATATAAAAGAGACTTTTTTCTGGCACTTTGAGAGACTCCAGCTATTTGAAAACACTAAAATAAATAATTAGTAAAAAAATATATAATGTGCATGCAATATATTCCGTATGAGTTTTAATGGGCATGAAACTCAAAATAAACATAAATAAATATTATAGTATATGATTAAAATCAAACCAAACACTACAAATATTATTCTATGTTAATATATATACTCATCTTCCATTCTCAACAAATAAACGCAGATACGTCTTCTACATTATAATCTTCACAAAAACTCTAGAGAAACGGTTTCTCAATAGTGTTATTGAGAGACCTCTCACATAATTGGGGAGGGACTTCTTGAATTTCTTTTTTCCCTATTATGTCTCTCACTAAATTAGTGATAGACGGTCTCTCACAAGACCTACTGTATAATCTTTTATTATGGTTCAAGATTTTTTTTCTATATATTATGATTTACATGATACGCTAATTACGTTGTTTGGTTATTACAAGCAATCATAAGTTATCTAACCTTTTGTTTACTTTGCTTTGACGGGCTGATTAAAAGAAGAATAGCGGTAGATCTAGATCATGATTATTAAGTACTCCGTAATAGAAGCACTTGAAGCACACATACTTGGTATGAAGTAATATGAAGGCAGTTAAGGTGAAATCGTTTTTAGCAATAATAGATGTTTTTGGTTAACGTAATTGGTATGAGTTTCATGGGCTTATGGGAGCAAGCTATGAACAGGAAATTTGCCATAAAAGATTTACAACAATTTCCTTTCTTAACATTCTTATTCTTATTATGTGGCTAATTTTGTATTGTATAACTCACTGTATTACTTTTTTTTTTTTGTACACTGTATTAGTTCAATCAAAGGCGGGTTTGTGGATATGATCTAATTGAAACGATAGAATCGGGTCGTAGGATTCTATGACTAATATATAGCAATCTTTCAATAAATCGAGATGAAAAAAACTTTAATGCATGCTATTACGGAATATCACATATAGAGTAGTTCTTCGTTAATAGTTTTCGCCTTGCTTATTAAGTTTTTTTTCTATTTTTTTGTCATCACTCCATGCATTAGTTACGAAAAACCTATCTCACATGTATTAAGCTCTAAATACAAATATCCAAAATCCATTGTATGTATTTCTACAGAAGTTTTCCTAAACGTTTTTTTAATCTAGGTATGTCAATATGCCATAGAGTCCAACTCCTACAACTTTTGACAATGATTAGGAGTCTAACAGAATCAAAGATAATCTCAGGTGAGTTTTAAGGAATATAAGAAGTAGCTTCTACATAATTAAAAAATATTGTGAAGGTGATAGAATTATTCACAAGCTCACTTTCTAATAATTAAATGATACTCCATAGTATATAATAATATCATAGGACTTGAAAACGTGATCTAACATTCTACCCCACACATAATAACTACTCCTAAACAAACTTTACGATAGAGTTTGAGGTGTAAAGGAACTGAAAAACTAATATCGAAATATCAACATATATATAGTGTTACTTCGTATTATATTTCCTACGCACCAAGCATATTTTATATTTTATAGTCTCCAACAGTTTTAAAACTACTTTATTTATTCTTGAAAATAAAAATCTTATCTTTATTAATACAAGAACATTTAAAGCATCCTCATTAACCCACGTCATCATATGCAGTTAGTTTTTTTTTTTTTTTTTCATTTCCTCAAAAAATCAGTAATGGTGGGGTCATATTGAGAATACATGAGAATTAATTATTTTGGTTGAATTTTACATCCGTGTTTACAACTTAGTAAATATTTTGTACTTGATTAGTATTATTTCATTTTCAATTTTAACGAGTCAAGTAAATCCGATAAATGACATTCTAAAATTAGTTACTTTAAAGAATTTTTGGAACAATATGACCAAAAATGTTAGTTAAACTATATCAAGTAAATCAAATAAAGTTATAGCCATTTTTAATTTTGTATATAAATAACATCAACATACACTTACCATCAATATTTTTAACGATAATCATATCAATATCAGCATACCAAAAAATAAGATCTATTCTAAAAAGTTGATTTAAAGCAACAAAAAGAAGATAATGGCAAAAATACGAAATAAAAAATACAACAAAATTCTAGCGTAAAAATTCATGGATGAAAATTTTAATTACTGTAAAAAGTAACTATTCAAGAGTTTATGAGTAAAGCTGCACATAAATATTATTTGAAAAAATCGCTCCAAATAATAATGACATGATTAAAAATGGGTATTGAAATTGCAAAAGAAAAATACTATATAGATTACTTAACATTCACAAAAATACGAGTAATGACAGGCTTTGGGGACAGTCATGATGGGGTTTGGGCCTGAAGCAACGACTATAATAATTAAAACTACAATACTCACCTTAAAATGTATAATCTTGCCTAATAAAACAGTTATTTGGTTGTATATGATAATAAGGTTGCTATTTTCCAATATTGGTGTTTAGTTGTTCACACATGTTTAACAATACGTTGCATAACAAGTGAAAATGGGTTGACAACTCTGATTTATAAGTGAGTTATGACAATTAAAAATGCATATATAATGAAGAAAATTTTGAGATTTTTGTATTACCATTTATTTATGATTGTATATTGTAACAGCGTTATGATATTTCAAATTTATATAGGTTCATTATGTTTTGATATACTTTGAATATAAACTGTGTTGTTATTATTACAATATTTTTTAGTACATCGGTCATATACTCATATACATATTCAGTAATTGCATATGAAAGTATATTACAAATCGAAAATCTTAAATACGGCTAATCATTATTTTAAACATTATTCAGAAATAACAACACTTGAAACTGCAATCTCGTGCAGTTTACACGGGATTAAAACTAGTATTACTTAATTTTATTAGCAAAATACTAATCAATCATTAATGAATAATATATATATATATATATATATATATATATATATATATATATATATATATATATATATATATATATATATATATATATATATATATATATATATATATAAAAGGGATCCTATAAGTCCACCTTATTTAGGTGAGTCTTGAGTCCTCATCCAAACCCTTAGATCTAAATAATGGATGGTGGGATTAGATTAAAATAAATTTTGTGATATAAATACCACAAAACCCTAATCTCTCATTCCATTCCCTCACAACACAAATTTCCCACTTCTCTCTCTTCCTCCCATCTCTCTCTAAACTTCACTGCCGCCACCACCATTCCACTGCCTCCACCACCACGCCGCCACCTGCCGCCGCCACCCCAGCCGCAGCAACTCCGACGACCCCTTCTCCTTTCTCCTAGACCACTCCCCCACCACGGTCTCCTCCACGTTGCCGCCTCCCTCCTCTTTTTTTTTTTTTTTTTTTTTTTTTCAGATCTGAGAAGCCACACCACCACCCCCTTCTCCCTCACGCCGACACCGCCACTCTTTCGTCTGAAATTCCGCCTTTCTTCTTGTTTTTTTGGTGAGATTATTTTCAGATCTGGAATTTTTTTGGGTGGTGGGTATTGTTGTTGCTATTATTGTTGTTGGTGGTTGTGGTTTTTGAATGTAATGATATGGTGGTGGAGTTGTTGTAGGTGAGATGGAGTTGTTTTTTTTTTCTTTTCAGATTTGCTTTTTTTTTTGGGTTGTTGTTGGTGGTGGTAAGAGGTGGACCGAGGTGGTAGTGGTGGGTCGTGGGTGGGACCGCGGCAATGGTTCAGATCTATTTTTTTTTTCTTTTTTTTTTTGGGTTGTTGGTGGTGGTGGTAAGAGGTGACGGGATGGACGATGGTGGTGGTATTGTCGGTGGTTGACTAAAGTTACACGCTTGACGGGCTAGAGTTACACACTTGACGGACTAGAGTTACACGCTTGACGGACTAGAGTTACACGGACTAGAGTTACACGCGTAACAGACTGAAGTTACACTCTAAACGAACTGAAGTTACACTCTAAACGAATTGAAATTACACTCGTAACAGACTGGAATTACACTCGTAATGAACTGAAGTTACACTCAAAATGGACTCAAAGATTACATTAAACTTAGTTTTAAAATTATATAAATTCAACATATAATAAAAATTACATAAATTAAAATTTTAAAATAAAAAATGATTCTTAAAATACTACAGTTACACTCTTAAAACAATAAAATTACACTTGTAAAACAGTAAAGTTACACTCAAAAGTGTTGAAATTACATAAAAAACAGTAAAGTTACACTCATAAAATGTGGAAATTACATAAATCGTTAAAATTACATAAATTCAAATTTATATATTCAAAATATTAAAAAGATAGCATAAATTCAAAATTTTGTATAAAAAAATAGTCATAAATTCAAATTTTATATAAAAAATAGCCTTAAATGATTAAAGTTACACTTATAAAGTACTGAAGTTACATCTAAAAAATGAGTGGCTAAGATTAGGACTTAGGGACTCAACCAAATTTGTGGACTTATAAGAACTCATCTCTCTCTCTCTCTCTCTCTCTCTCTCTCTCTCTCTCTCTCTCTCTCTCTCTCTCTCTCTCTCTCTCTCTCTCTCTCTCTCTCTATATATATATATATATATATATATATATATATATATATATATATATAGGGTTGGGGTCAGTCGTAACTAAAGTACGGTGCGAACTGCATTTAACTAGCTTCAACCCATTTTTTTTTATTTTTTTTTTTTTTTTCAGATACACTTTATTTCCTTACTAGATACACCTTTTACCCAGATACATTTTATAACATATGTAGATACACTTTTTCCACCCTAAAATTCTAGATGCACTTTTACACTTTTTTAACACTAATTTTTTTGGGAGTTTTAAGACCAAAACCGAGATACATTTTATACTATTTGCGGATACATTTTATATTATTAGCGGATACACTTTGTGGAAATTGCTACAAGTTTTAACACTAACTCTCGGATACGTTTTATATTTTTTGTGGATACATTTTATATTTTTGGCGGATACACATGACATTAAAGCTAGATACACATCTTTTCAAACCCAGATACACATGTCACTAAAAGTCAGATACTTCCGGATACACTCATACACATGATATAACTACTAGATACACATGTATCCCGCAGTAATACCATGTGTATCCGGGCCGATATTATGTGTATCTAGGTGGTATTTTGCGTATCCACTAGTCCATTACCACCATCGCCACCACTGCCCCCACCACTACCACTACCACTCCCACCACCATCACCACACTCGCCACCATTACCAACGTGACCTGAACTAACACCACTCCACTACCACCACCATCCCATAGATCGACAACACCAGCTACATCATCCCCACCATCGCCACCACCACAACCACCACCACCAACGCCGCCGCCGCCACCGCCACTTTCACACATCAGCCACATCAGCCACATCATATGGCATAGGAGACATCGGTGAATAACTCGGACGACACCGAAGATGTCTAGCGAATTGAACTTCTTCACTAAGCTCAAAGATTGAATTTTCCCCAAAAAAACTTAATACCCAGAAAATCAAACTAATTGACCACCTTCATACAGCTCAAAGATTGAATCTTCTCCCCAAAAACTTAATACCCAGAAAATCAAATTAATTGAACTTCTTCACAAAGCTCAAAGATTGAATCTTTTCCCCCAAAAACTTAATACCCAGAAAATTAAAACAATTGAACTTAATACCATCGTCAACATTGCCACCACCACGTAGAACCGACTGCCCAATCTAACCCATAAATGAATCCACCTCAATCTGTACTACCGACCACAATTTACAAAACTAGTAGAGATAAATGAACCTAACCCAGAATTTGATGTACCTAACCCCACAACCAGTACCACCCCTCACCTCCTAAGACAACCACCACTGACCACTCACCTCACTGCGAAAACCACCACCATTCACCCTCTGACGACCAGCAACAGCGCCACTCACCCTACGACTCATGCTCAAGCGTTTCCCCTCTATCACTCACCCCACGACTCATCCAGATTCCAGCCATAAAACAACTCCGGCCGATTTTCCAACCACATAGACGCCGGTGAGAAGTGAGAACGGTCGATGAGAAGTGAGAATGTCGAAATTTAATGGGCTGGGAAGTTGTAGATCTAGAAGAGAGAATGGCAAGGAAGGCCGGAGTTATAGAGTTAGGTACGACTTCTGATGACCCAATTTCGTCGGCGAGAACAAGGGCACTATGATTATGGCGATACGATGTTAGATCGCTGGTTAAAACGTGATGGTGGTGGAGAATGAGTGCATTGGTGCGTGATGAGGGGTTGATTGGGGATTTGTTTGAGATTTGATTGTGGTGGCAGGAGACGTTTATTGAGGATGGTCGCAGGAAACTCGCCGGACATAATCCGACGGTGGTACAAGCTGAATGAATTAAAGATGAGAGATGATGGAAATGGGGAAGTTTGGTTGGTTGGGGATTTGTTTGAGATTTGAGTGTGGTAGGTAGGGGTAATGTGCGTGTTTAATTTCTTAATCTGACAGCTCATTGTCAGTTCGCATAGTTCGCACCGAACTTTAGGTTCGCACAGGATCCTATTTCTATATATATATATATATATATATATATATATATATATATATATATATATATATATATATATTTAAAAACAAACGTAATCTTAATTGTTTGTTTGAACAACTAAGTTTATAAGTAACAAGTTTGTTTAATTATTGTTAATGTCGTCGCATTATAGTAACATATACTCCGTACACTATTATTACAATCAAAATTACTATGTTATTTTGTTCTTCAGTTACATGGGATAACATTAATCTTCGTACAAAAATTACATCCTAATTCGCTACATACAATCGTTAATTGAAAGTAATCTAATAAGATATGATTCTTATTCCTATTAAGAGCACGATTATTAACGACTTTAAGCACGAAAAGGCTACGGATACACATTGTGTATGAGAATTTCATACACAACCAATAATACCGTGACACGTGGCAAACTTGAGTTAATTTCTAGTGGTTAATTAAAGGTTAGATTAGTAATTTAACATATGTAGTTAAGTTGTAAACTACGGTCAATGATGGTCAACAGCCACCAGTGGTTAACGACGATTCAACATTTAGGTCAAAGGTAAAAAATGTAGTTTGTGAGATTTGAACCCACAACCTTTTGGTTAATGTGCACTTGTTATTACCACTGTGACACATTCATCTTATTGTCATTTGCGTATTTCCTTTGGTATATAGCTTTATTAAGTTTTGAGTTAATAAATAATTGTAGGGAACATGATATGTACCTATAGTTATTACAAATTGTACATTTACTAGTTTTAATCCCGTGCACGAAATGCACGGGTTGTCTTTTTAAATATGTTGTTGAATTTATGGTAGTCGATCCTTTTATAGTTAGCCGTAATTTTTTTTATTAAAATTTGAATGACACTTTTAAGAAAAGCGATATATATCGTGTTAAAGTTTCAAAGTTATGCAAATATAATTGTACATGATAAATTGTTCAATTGTTGAACTAAATAAATAGGTATTCAAGAGTTTCGTGATAGTGAATCTCAACCGTTTAAATATATTACAAATACTCAAATATTTATTTGTAAATAAGATTTCCTTGTTCCTTATTTCGATGATAAATTTGAATTATAATATGCGTAGTATATTACTCCGTTTGTCTTAATTGTTTGTTTGTCTCTTTTATTCTTTGTGAAGGGTATTTTAAGCAAATGCAAAAACTGAAGCGTAGGGAGTATAAAATTTTAATGTCACGTCATTGTTTTATGATTAACTTTTCTATAATTATTTTTTTAAAAGATTAAATTAACGAAACTGCAGTCTCAATTTGTAAAACGAGTTAATGGTCTAGCCTCGTATGTAACACCCCCATATTCAGAGGAGCCTTAACTAGGCCTTCCTTAGTATATAAGGGCGTTACCATCTCGGTTGCCCGAGGTAAGTAATCATCAAAAGTCGATAAAAGAACATTTATAGTTATATTACAAACGTTACAGCCAACTTAACCAAATAAAGATACAACTTGTGAACTACACACTATCTCTATCAAAACTCGTGAGGACTCATCCCGCCAGGACTCCAGCTATCCACGACATCAACACCTGCTAAGACTGACTGCTCACCATAAGGGATCACGGAAGACACACAAAACAAAAAGACAACCACACAAGGTCAGTACTGAGATAAGACATGACAAAACCAACAACATCTATCAACACAACACAGCACAATCAGTCACACGCACAATCACTCCCACTCCAATCAATCTCCGTCACCGACTGTCCACTGGACCAGCCCTGCAAGTGGGGGACCGCAGCCGTACCCACCAAATCCCCGCTCATCATACCGGGCGATAACCCTCTCCCATTAATGTGCACATCCCCTCCCGTGGCGGGTTCCACGGAGGGCGAAACTAGGGCGTGAAGCCACTCCCGCAAGTGACTCCACTCAACCGAGGACGCGCCTCGAGAACCAGAGACAAACAATCACAGACAACTGCAATACAACAACAACCAACAAACTGTAAACACCAATCGATCACCGCATATGCGCTGCCAAACAAACGCAACTACAACACAACAACCATGACACAACAATCGACACACTAGACTATCCACAGAAACTGAGTAGGCGAACCTACCTTTAAGCAACTGCAACCATTCCATGCCAACATACGAAATATCCAGCAATCAAGCAACACCTATATCCACAACACAACCATCTATCACTACCAAGCAAACCCTAACTGCAAAGACAAGGATACGGATGATGATGACGACATTCCTACAAGGGGAAACCTGGCAAAGGACCGCTACCCGACTCAAGCTATGCTCTCCTAAAGTACAAGGACCTTCAAAGGCTTCCATGGAGGTTATATGGTGAAGGGAAGGGAAAGAGGCGACCTAAGGATCTGAAGAAATGAGGCGGAAATGATTTGCGGATTTAACAAAACACGATTATAAACCTCATTTCGAAAACCCGTTACTCGATCGAGTGGCCCACCTACTCGATCGAGTGGCCCCTACTCGATCGAGTATCTAAGCTACTCGATCGAGTAGCCTCTACTCTATCGAGTACCACCCCTAACTCAAGGCACAGGGTAGCTTTGGTACGTACTTCTAAGGACTACTACCGCTCCCAAGGTCAGTCAACGTTGGTCAACGGGTCTCTAAAAGGGCGGGTATTATAGTCTTCCCCCCTTAAAAAGAACTTAATCCCCGAAGTTCCACTCACCCAACCAAGGCACACGACAGGACACAAAACGATATTATTACTTTTTCGACATAGGTCACTACTCCCCAGAAATACCATCCCCCATGTCATCATCATCAACTGTCTAACGCTCTATATAGATCGACCTCTACCAGCTACTACTTGACATACCAGCCTCATAACACAAACCGGCACAACCACGATTACCCAACACATTATGAGATTACCCTTTCACTAGTAACAACCATCAACACGAAACATGTCTCATATCAACACGCAGCATGACTATACCACCATATTACTCAACAACGCGATTCTATTCCAACGCATGACATCATAACTATCTCTTTGTGACCGTCTTTTAAAACATACTATCAACTTTCACTTTGACACACGAATTACTCAACGAACCAAAGCAAACAATTACAACTTCATACAAGAAATGTAACCAAAGTAATAGAAAACCTTATAAACAAACCACAAAATAATTGCAATATCGGCCTTTTTATATTGCGACATTACTCTTCCCTTCTAAAAGGAACTTCGTCCCCGAAGTTCACCACCAAAACACTACACATGTTATTTATTACTTACGTCTTGACACATACATCTAACCCATAGCATTCACTATGGACATTACTCATTAATCATATAACCATTAAATCACAAAACATATGCAACCCATTCGAATAACTAGCCGCCGTCAAGAATGCATGTATATATCAATTGTATTTGTATATGGAAGAACACACTTCCGGCGAAATATAACTTGTAGACATTACGGATGTAAGATTAAAGCAATAAGAAACAATTACTACTTCACTATTCGTTACAAATACGCCTCTAAAAACCAAGCACGACTTCCAACATATGAAATTAACGGTTCAAACATGTTACTAATCATCAATAACCATATGAAACATCAAAACATGTAACTATATAATCATTAATCAATTTTAATTAGTGAAAAGTTCCTGTAACAGTGCTACTCGATCGAGTATGTAGTGGTACTCGATCGAGTGCCCGCTACTCGATCGAGTGTCTTGGCTACTCGATCGAGTAGCCCTGAGATCAGAATACCCCATATTCGTCACACCTGCAGCTACTCGACCGAGTGTGAGGTACTCTGTCGAGTAACCACAGGTCAAGCCTTAGAGAACACCTGTCAAACACCACACACACACACACACACACACACACACACACACACACACACACACACACACACACACACACACACACACACATATATATATATATATATATAAACGTCACACAACGCGAGTCGGGATGACTTCCCGACTCCCAAAATCAATCCTGCAACAAGGTCAAACTAGCAAATCCGGCCTTATGGCCATCCGTACAAACCAGAATAAAAGTTCTAACTAACAACGACTACCATCATCCAACGCCATCAATCATAAACAAAAGAAGGAAAGAGGAGTATCACTCCTGCTGCTGCTGCTGCTCATCCATCATCTCATCTCCACCACCATATCCTCCCGAGGTGCCCGCTCCCGACAACCCAATACCCGCATCAACCCCTACTCCAGCTCCAGGACTCACATACCATGGGGTCAAGCCACCATAAGCAAAGGACTGAGGTGTCCCCCAAGCTGACTGATCCACCCCGTAAGAGTGGAAAACCCCACTATAGTCCCCAACTCCACTCCACCACACTGGATGCGGTCCCTCGGTCCCAATCCTCTGAGTGTACGCCATCTCATGCATGTTCCGGAGTGTCAAAGTGGATGACACTCTCTCTGCCAAGTAGCTCGAACGCGCCTCCGGGGTGTCGAGGTAGGGGTAACAAGGAAAAGGGTCTTTGCTGCGGTGGTCCGCCGGCCGTGGTCTAGTCTCAGCTGTCCTCTCCCTCACCCGACGAGGTCCTCTCCCCAACCTGGGTCTCTCCTCCACCACTGCCACATTCTCCCCCTTCTTCGGCTCGGGCATCACCTGAAGGATTGTGTCATCAATGAGATAGGTCTGCAACTGCCGGGGCACATCATCCTCCTCCTCCTCCTCATCGGAGTCAACAGCTACCACCACCGGATCTAACGGCTCTATCGGTGGGAGGTGCTCAGGAGCCGAAATCTTCATCCAGCTCATGCCCCACACCCTCCAAGCTAGGCCGCAATCAGCTAAAGTTCTCAACCATTTATGGTCGAGGTAGTAGTCTCTGTCCATCGTAGGCACCGGTGTAGATAGAGGCACGTACTTAGATAAAGCCTCAAAAGAGGCTAGCTTTTCAGCTAGCCGAGTGGCGATAGCACCACAACTCAGGTACCGGGTGGTATAAGTAGCCATCAAAGCAAGGCTAGCACACACCATGGCGGGAGCATTAAAGACCACCTTATCGGTTCGCTCCGGGTTCAGATAAGACATCAAAAGCAACAGTTCATGATTGTTCAGCTTACTCATATCCGGCCTCTCATAAAGAAGGTTTGACAAAGAACGAAGGAAGATCCTCAAAGTAACATGTTGAACATCATTAATCAACATGTTGCTAGAGGTGGGAGCTGGCTTTCCGGAAAAACAAGGCATAAGACGGCAAACACCGCACTCAGAAGGAATCTCACTGATGGAATCCTTGGGAGGCTTGGCCAACCCAAGGTGAGAAGCAAAAAGGTCCATGGTCAACAAGAAACTTGTGTTCATCAAACGAAACTCAACAGTTTGTGCAGCTGGCTCGTAATTAAACGAGCTCATAAACTCCAAGTTAAGAAAAGGGTAAGAATGCTTCCTCAGCCGATACAACTCCGTAAACCCCAAGGTTTCAAAGATGTGACGGACATCCGTCTCAATTCCCAAGTCCTCAAGAAGTGTGGTATCCACACAACGGGTAGGCCTCATTTTGCGTTTCTGCAACGCCACAAATCGCTCTCTCTGTTTAAAGTCTACAAACACCACCGAAGGGTACTCCGGTACCGCGGGTACTACGGGTCCACTACCTTCCCCAAGCTCGGGCTGTGAAGCCCTCCCCCTCTTACTCTGGCGGGTCCCTATGTTTAGTCTCGGCATCTGTTTCAGCATACGATTTAAACAAACTTGCATAGGCATGTAAAGCACATAGTTCACACAATTGAACCTTGAATATTCAGCTAGGTACACACTTTCACCAACAAATTCCCAATTCGGTATATAAATTCAGTTTATAGTACCTCAGACGATCTCTATAGTTGTGAAAAGTTTAGCATGATAAACACAATCTACTCAACCAATTCGGATATCATGGCATGGCTCAAATGCTACCCCATATAATTACTTGATAACATCTGAGATATTCATATATGTTCATAGAAAGGCAACTTAAAACATGTCATCATCAACCTTCAACATTAGAAGCAATTAACTCAACTAGACTATTCAGACGGTCTCTACGCTGTAACAAATTGACATATTCATCAACAATTAACATCACCATTACCATATTAAAAGCTTAACTCTTGCATATGCATTCATATCCAACACAAAATCTCAATTATAGAAAACGAAATTCAACTTGGGGCACTTTTAAGACGGAGTTTTAAGGCAAGTTTTAAGGTGAAAATTACCAAAATCCAACTTTCGACATGGTATATACAACATATAGTACTCAATTTCGCCATCCAACATGTAGAAAACAAGCAAAAATCAATTTTGATTTTGTAAACCCTAGAAAATTCGTCCTCAATTTGGTGATTTCTATTCTATTTTTTTGGAGCAATTAATCATCAACAATCATGAAAGGGAAGCATATGAATCACATTACAACAATTAAAAGCAATGATTCGCCCATATGAATCGAAATTTCAGTTAATTCTACCATCCTAACAAGTTCAAAGTGATAAAATATGTAAATAAGGAAGAAATTCATACCTTGATTAGATAGGAAAGTAAAAGAACGAAATTAAACAAAGCAAACAACCCAAACTAATCACCACCAACACAAGAAGAGGAGAGTTTTGAGAGAGATTCAGGGCTTAGGGTTCGAATAGAAGAAGAAAGAATGAGAGGAATAAGAAGAAATAAGGGTTTTAAGAAACCCGTAAGAGGCTCTGTACTGTAGCCTACTCGATCGAGTGCCTAGGGTACTCGATCGAGTGCCCTCTACTCGATCGAGTAGGTGCTATTTCGTCGAGTATCTGTGAGAAAAATTTCCACATCCCAACGTCATAGCTTCCTAACTAGATCGAGTGAGGTCTACTCGGTCTAGTAAGCACTCGCACTCGGTCAAGTAAGGTTGAGTACTCGGTCAGAAATACGAAGTAAATTGAAGATTCCTGCAAAACAATATCGCGTGTCGATTCCAAACTATGTTCGGAATTCGTCACTAGTTATCATACTCACTCATGTATTACCATTACTACTCAAGCATATCATACCGTCTCATCAGATAAGATTTATATCATGTTACGCCACAACAAATTCACACCACACGGCTTACCTGTTACTGAGTCATTCATATACACAATTACGTCATCATATCATACTTAAACTCATCTTACCGCATTGCTAGCAAACTTGTGCTCACGTCAATATAAAACATATAATGAACGATAATTATTCTTCCATATGTCATTCAAATGTATTACTATCAAGTTCCAATTTCAATCATAAGCAAATTATTCTACACAAATTAATCATCACATAGCGGAAACTTTCAACCATAAAACATTGCACAAACGCATCTCTATTTGTTATTTCTCATATCATAACTCAATATTTCTTTAACTATCATCATTATAGCTACGGTAGGACTTATAAACTCATGTAGGATTACCATTACCAGCCACTTGAAACAAGCATCAACATATTCACCTATACTACTACAACATACACTTCCACATTTTTCACGCATTCCTATTAAATAAAACCTACATCGCATAAGCTCACTAATTCTATCAAACTTCACCATATACGATCCAAGTGCAACTATCATGCCCATACTAACTTCAACAAAACTCATCTACAGGTAGTCCCAACGAAATTAACATACACATTAAACATACACACGGACTCCACATTCCCATACCCAGTGACTGGCTTAAGTACAATGGGGCCAAGATTTTGAAATGAGGGCGCCTACTCACCCAAAACCTAGCATCAGCTGGGGCTCCCATCGTACATACACCAGGTTCATTTTATTAGACTCACTACGTTCATTATGTTCATTGGTTACAGGTTCCAAAATCGTCGCTCTGATACCACTTTGAACACCCCAATATTCAGAGGAGCCTTAACTAGGCCTTCCTTAGTATATAAGGGCGTTACCATCTCGGTTGCCCGAGGTAAGTAATCATCAAAAGTCGATAAAAGAACATTTATAGTTATATTACAAACGTTACAGCCAACTTAACCAAATAAAGATACAACTTGTGAACTACACACTATCTCTATCAAAACTCGTGAGGACTCATCCCGCCAGGACTCCTGCTATCCACGACATCAACACCAGCTAAGACTGACTGCTCACCATAAGGGATCACGGCAGACACACAAAACAACAAGACAACCACACAAGGTCAGTACTGAGATAAGACATGACAAAACTAACATCTATCAACACAACACAGCAAAATCAGTCACACGCACAATCACTCTCACTCCAATCAATCTCCGCCACCGACTGTCCACTGGACCGACCACGCGATGGGGACCGCACTGCACCCACCAAATCCCCGCTCATCATACCGAGCGATAACCCTGTCCCATTAATGTGCACATCCCCTCCCGTGGCGGGTTCCACGGAGGGCGAAACTAGGGCGTGAAGCCACTCCCGCAAGTGACTCCACTCAGCCGAGGACGCGCCTCGAGAACCAGAGACAAACATTCACAGACAGCTGCAATACAACAACAACCAACAAACTGTATACACCAATCGATCACCGCATATGTGCTGCCAAACAAACGCAACTACAACACAACAACCAGGACACAACAATCGACACACTAGACTATCCACAGAAACTGAGTACGCGAACCTACCTTTAAGCAACTGCAACCATTCCATGCCAACATACGAAATATCCAGCAATCAAGCAACACCTATATCCACAACACAACCATCTATCACTACCAAGCAAACCCTAACTGCAAAGACAAGGATACGGATGATGATGACGACATACCTACAAGGGGAAACCTGGCAAAGGACCGCTACCCGACTCAAGCTATGCTCTCCTAAAGCACAAGGACCTTCAAAGGCTTCCATAGAGGTTATATGGTGAAGGGAAGGGAAAGAGGCGACCTAAGGATCTGAAGAAATGAGGCGGAAATGATTTGCGGATTTAATAAAACACGATTATAAACCCTCGCTGAAAACCCGTTACTCAATCGAGTGGCCCATCTACTCGATCGAGTGGCCCCTACTCGATCGAGTATCTAAGCTACTCGATCGAGTAGCCTCTACTCTATCGAGTACCACCCCTAACTCAAGGCACAGGGTAGCTTTGGTACGTACTTCTAAGGATTACTACCGCTCCCAAGGTCAGTCAACACTGGTCAACGGGTCTCTAAAATGGCGGGTATTACATCGTAACTAATCAGCCCAAATGTCAGTACCGTATCCGCAAAATACCTAGCCTCGTAACTAAATCAGCTGAAATGCTAGTATCGTATCCGCTAAATACCAACCAAATAAAACAAAATCATCACAAATCGAGTTAATGCACTTCTACAAATCCAGGCAACTACAACGCCCCTTTAACAACGCTTATTCACGAAAATCACCATAGACGTTGTAGAACGTATGGCGCGAATTTTATTAAAATTAATTACAACGGTTATGGTTATATAACCGTTGTTATAAGTTTTAACAACGGGTCAAACATGCACAACCGTTGTTAATAATTTGGCGCAAAATTGGCGCAAAGTTAGTGAAAAGTAATCACAACGGTTATTTTTTAAACCCGTTGTTAAAACTTTTTAACAACGGTTTTTGTTTAACAACCGTTGTTAAAACTTTTTAACAACGGTTTTTGTTTAACAACCGTTGTCAATACTTTCCATACTATAAACCACACAAACACAGATCAGCTACAACCACAAAACACAAACCTTAACACAAACACAAACACAAACACAAACACAAACACAAACACAAACACAAACACAAACACAAACACAAACACAAACACAAACACAAACACAAACACAAACACGCACTTTCTCATCGTCTCTTTTTCTCTTTCTCATCGTCGCTTTATCATCTCGCTGTCACTGTTGGTTTCATCGTCTCCTACTTTCTCTAATTATCAGGTAAATCTCGCCGTCACTATTGGTTTCATCTTCTTTCATCGTCATTATTTTCTTTTTCTAATTATTTCATTTGCATGTATGTGTTTTTATCGATCATTATGTTATTCCTCTAAGTATTATTCGCTTAATTAACTAGTAAAACAAATTAAATAAAATAAAACAAAGAAGAAGCAAGATGATAGAGATGAATGCATGATAAACTTAATTAATTAATATATATATATATATATATATATATATATATATATACATAAATTAAAAAAAGAAATACATTGATAAAAATGCAATTCTTATATTTTCATAGAGAGTCTTATTCTCTTCTATGATATTCATCCTCTCCTCTTTAGCTATTTGGAGGTTTCGTTCAGCAGTTGCTATATCGTCATATAGCCGCAAATAATCGCCGCTCTGTCAAGCCATCTTTTTTGGCGTCCTTGAGTGCGGATCGAGCATCCACAAAGTAGCTCCTGAAACTGTCCTCAATGTGGAGCAACCGGCGGATGAAACTGTTGTTGTTCTCGATCATAGTAAGAGTCTTAAGGATGATATCATTCATTTTGTTGATGAAGTTTGGAGTTTGTTTGAAAGATTAATTAGGGTTTGGAGTTTGTTTTAGCTGTTAGGGTTTGGAGATAGTGAGATAATGGAATGGTGGTTGAGATAATGCATGTATTTATACTAAGTAATGTGTGGTTTGAGTTGTTTTTTAATTAATATATGTTTAGGAAGTTGTGCCATAATCATCATCATATCTCTCTCTGATGCTTCAAATCTTATTATAACCCTTCTCATTCCATATTGTCCATTCATATGCACAGGGATGGCAGTAATAATGCATGCATCAGAATTATAACGGACCGTAATTATGCATGCATCTAGTAATATTTAATTTAATTTTTTTTTTATTTTTTAAAAACAAACAACAACGGTTATTGAGAAACAACCCGTTGTCTTTAGTTATAACAACGGTTTTTTATATTACAACCGTTGTTATAATTTTCCCACCAAAATTGAGTCACAACGGGTTTTTATACTTAAAACCGTTGTTAATAGTTTTATCAACGGGTTCCTTAAGAAAATCAACCGTTGTTAAAACCTTTTACAACGGACGCTTTAACAACGTCCGTTTTTTTATATAACAACGGTTTTTAACCGTTGTTATAGCCTGTATCTGTAGTAGTGATGAGTATAAAATTTATCTGAACCAAATAAAAAAATATAATTCTTTTAGTAAGTCTCCCTTAAAATGGATACATCATTTAATTATGAAAATGGGATCATCCTACTTGTGTATATAAGACACATCTAACCTTATTCCATATGCACTCTACTTTTGTTTTATTCTAACTATACTTGACTACTTTTAAGATTAAAACGAATATAAACCGTTTTTAATAAATTTTTTCACTTTTTATTTAATGTTTTTTGCATATATTTCGATTGTTAATATTTCAATATCATTATAATTATTTTTTTCTGTAGGAGTTTACAGATATGCCATTTAATTTATTGTTTGCAAATCTACCATTCAAGTTAAAGACGGTATAAATTTTGTTTTTTTCTACAATTTTTAAATTTTGGTCTTAATTTTTATCTTTTTACGATTTTTCTTGCAAGGAATGCTAGTTTTTTTTTAATGTTTTCTACCGATTTTATCAACCAAAAAATAAAATTATTTCGATAATATTTTTTAAATACTTTATTCAGATTAGATTGGTAATATTTTAGGAAATGTAATTGTATTAGCTTTGATTTTACATAGTTGGTATGTGATTATATAATCTATAGTTTTGTATAATTCCTATAAATTAGGAATCACTAAAATATATTATAAGATCATAAGATAATTAGGAGATTATGCATTATTTATTACTCCGTAATAATTTATATTTACATACAAAACATAAACGTAAAGATTTTTTTAATGTACCTCCTAAAAAAATTAAAGTACCTGGTGATTCGTTGAAACGTGGTTGGTAAATAATTCAAATAAACCTAAATACTTTTATATAGTTAACTACAATATTTATTATAAGATGTACATATGTAATATAGTCAATATAGGTTAGGATCCGGTGAGAACCACCAACATGATGAGAATTGAGAACCGTGAGAAACGTCAATAAATCTCCACCAAATATTGTTTTGAAAGTAGGTATACTGTAATTTCAAGCGCATATGGTACGGTGTACCATCAAATAAAATCGAGCACTATTGAAATTTCAAACGGATATGGTTTTACTTAAACAAATGTTTTCAAATTTTCTTTGTTTTTACGAGATATGGTTTTATCTTACTCAATCGTTGGTTGACTTTTACTCTGCATGAATGTAAATTTTATGATAATTATGTAATTATAATTAAAAATAAAAATTACCATAGGTACATAAAATATTTAGTTAATTTTATCAAGTACATTGAACTAACTCAACATGTACATTAATTTTATATGAAGGTATATTGAATACTTCCTCCATTCAACTCCACTCTACCATCTTTCCTTTTTCATCCATTCAACTCCACTCTACCTATTTCCTAAAAAGGAATGTCAAATGACCATTTTATCCCCATACCCCATTACTTATTTACAATATTTGTCACTCATACCCCACTACTTCTACATCAAACTCCACCCTTTTCCACTCATATCCCACTTAATTACATTATACACCATTATTTATTTACAATATTTTCCACTCAACCCCACCCTTCTTAATATTTGTGCAAAATACAAATAGGTAGAGTGGAGTTGAATGGAGGAAGTATAAGTTAGTGGTACAATTAATAGTTATTATTAATATATATATATATATATATATATATATATATATATATATATATATATATATATATATATATATATATATATATATATAGAATTAGGATCAAATGAGTCCACCTCTCTTAGGTGAGTCCATGAGTCCTAATTCAAGCCATTAGATTATAAGAAAATCAATGGTTAAGATTAAATATCAAAATAAAAGCTCTATATAAAAACAAAACCAAACCCTAAATAATTCATTTCCCTGCCTCAAACATATTTTCACTTCTCTCTCTTCCTCCCCACCTTCTCTCTAAAACTCCCCAGCCACCACAGAAAACTACAACATCCCGCCACCAAACACGACCGTCACCGCTCACCACGCCTCATTTTGCAGCCGCCCACGCCTCCACCACCATCCAGTCGCCTGAACCCCGCACCTCGCCTTCTTTTGCGGCTGCCCACGTCTCACCCACCGCCGAGTCGCACACAACCACCACGCCGACCCCAAACCCACGCTCTTTTCAGTTCTCTGTTTTTCGTCTTTTTTCTTTAGATCTCGATTTTTTTTTTGTGGTTGTTGGGTTAGTACTTGGTGTTGTTTATTGTTGGCTGTGGTGGTGTTAATGCGTGGTTGTATATGCAGTGGGTAATGGTGTTTTTGCCGCCTCTCTCCCTTCTCCTTTCTCTTTTTTTTTTCCGATGTGAGTGGTGTTCAGTGGCGGCTGTTGGTGTCGGGTTAGATGGTTGTTAGATTTTTTTTTTTTTTTTTTCATTTCAGATATGAATTTTTAGGGGGTGGTTGTTGTTGTGTGTAGTGGTGGTGGTTGTTGTCGTCTCCCTCTCCTCAGCCGCCCCTCCTTCCCCTTTCTCCTTTTTTTAGATCTGGTGGTTGCGTGGTGTTGGTATCGTGTTGGTGTCGGCCTTGTCGTTTTTTTTTTTTCATTCAGATCTGGTGGCCGTGTGGTGGTGATTACAGGGGTCGTGGTGGGCGTTAGTGGTGTTTCGTGAAGTTAGTTGCGTGTCAGATGGGCGACAAAGGAGGTGGTGGTTGTTAATAATTGGCGGCGGCGGTGGTTATCGTGGGGTGGATCAATTAAAGTTACCCCTATCGTCTATTAAAGTGACATCTTGAAGGACTTGAAGTTTCGCCTTGAATTGTTGGAAGTTACAAAAAAATTATACAGTATATATTAAAGTTTCACTCGCGTAGCATTAAAGTTTCACACTTGGACCATTAAAGTTTCAATCGTGGATTAGATAAATTACATAAATTTTAGTAACGATTACATTATTATATAAATACAAATTTTATATTGGAAATGGCCTGTAAAAACATAAAGTTTCACTCGTTTAACATTAAAGTTTCACTCATTTAACATTAAAGTTTCATTCATAAACCAGTGAAATTTAAAGTTTGATATTGAAAATGGACAAAAAAAACTAAAGTTTCACTAGATACCATTAAAATTTCACTAGTTTAACATTAAAATTTCATTCATAAATCAGTGAAATAAAAACAATATAAGTTACAATTAAATTATTACATAATTCAAATTTTTATATTAAAAATGGCCTAAAAAAATCGAAATTACACTTTTTGACATTAAAGTTACACTTGTATATCATTAAAGTTTCACTCAAAAATCAGTTAAATTAAATAAACATTAGTCTCAATTATATTATTCCATAAATTCTATTTCTTTTATTAAAAATGGTTTTAAAAAAATTAAAGTTTCATTTTTAATTATTAAAGTTACACTTATATTTCATTAAAGTTATAGTCAAAAATCAGTTAAATAAAAAAATATTAGTTATAATTATATAATTTCATAAATTCAATTTTTATATTAAAAATGGCCTAAAAAAAATTAAAGTTACACTTTTAAGCATTAAAGTTTCACTCGTAAAACATTAAAATTATATTTAAAAATGCATAAATTATTATTTTTATTTACAAAATAACTTTAAAAATTAAAGTTACAATCATAAAGAAATAAAGTTTCATTCACAAGTTAAAGTTTCACTGATAAAACATTAAAGTTTCATTCAAAAAATTGTTTAGAAGTTTCAAATCTCAATCATCAATCTTAGAAGATCAATGGCTTAGATTAGGACTTAGGGACTCAAATATTTAGGTGGACTCATTTGAACTTGACTATATATATATATATATATATATATATATATATATATATATATATATATATATATATATTATTTTAACTCATGTCTTAACAAAAATATATATCAAAATAGATTCAAAAATGTAAACAAGATGGATACATCATAGTGGTAATAGCAAGGTCATCCAAACCAAGAGGTCATGGGTTCAAGTCTCACCAACATAGTTAACTAAATGTGCTAACAATTTAACAACAAATGCTAAATTACTAATCTACCCTTAAATTAACTAATGAAAGTTAACTATAATTTGCCACGTGTCACAATGTTATTGGACTGTGTATGAAAATTCCATACACAATATGTATCTGTATCACCTTCCCTTTAAGCAGTACACACTATGGAAAAGAATAATGTTGGTGACATTAAACTTTTTTTAAAAGTAGATAAAAAATGAAGATTTTCCATTTATATAACATGTTTGAATGGATTCAATCAATTTTCAACTTTTGGTTTGAATATTTTGGAATAGAGTTAGATAGTTGATTGATTCTAAGTTTATAACTCAATACTTACATGATATCACACCCCATTTTTTTCAATTAAATCAATTTCATTACTTTGAACCAAACAACCCCTAAAATCATTAGTTATATATTCTACGCACGAAGACAGGCTTACATTTTTCAGATGCACAAACTTGCATTTTGTAGAAGTTCACCTAAAACAAGACACTATTTAGTTACCCGTGCATCGCACGGGCACGAAATCTAGTTAACTCATTGATACCGTCGTAAAGTATCAAAAATAAAATTTATAATCCAAACTACTACTATAGATAGTTGCAGTCAGGGTCGAACCGCAAGGAGGCAGGCAATTTAAAGTTGTCTAATTTAAGTCTAAAGTAACAGTTTTGGGGCGTTTGATTTGAATGATTCTATAACTAAAAGCAATAAAATTAAAACTAAACTAAAACAAATAAATGGGCAATTAAAGAAAATATATGAAATCAAATATTAAAAGGATGCTAAGATGGTCGGTTCACTGTAGTTTCGATGGCAGTATCCTAGGTAAGTCTGAAATAATCACGTAAGACGGGAAAATAAGAAGTCCTCTCGGTCCATTCTTAACAGGTAGCATCTTTCGATCTAGCTACGGGTCCCTAAGTATCACTAGTACTGACTCTCGCCCTGAAAAGTGATTCTTAAAAGCCTAAATTTTACCTATCTTTCGATCTCAGTATAATTTAGTCGTTTCAATTGGTAGTCTAATTCCCTCTCCTATCTTTCGATCTAATGGGTCAGTCAATTACTAAGTTTTCAACTAGTCGCGTGCACTTGATTTGTCAAATTAAGCAATTTAATCAATTAAAACGGAGCTGATCTTACGTGAGGCGGTCGATTGACCATCTAAGTCGGTCGATCGACCAAGACTCGATTCAGGTTTACGAATTCTACGCCGCCTACACTACAGGTCCCCTACATCTTAGCACGAAGGGTTTAGCTACTCATGATAGAATTTATAACAACAACGAAATTAACAATTAACGAAATTTGATGCATGATTAAACAAACTAAGCAAATAAGATGCATAAACGAAATAAGGCTTTGGGAAACTACTCTATGCAATCCTAATCTATGAATGAATAAAAGCAAACTGAAATCAAGGAATCAGAATTACCGAATGAAAGCAGGAAGAAGAATCCGAAAGCACGAACTTTATTGACGAAAATAAAGCTAATTATATTGAATGTTTATTAACTAAATGAAATCTGATGCTAAAAACTTGATATTGAATCCTAAATTTTCGATGCCTCTTCTGAAACATAGGTTCACGTTATATAGGAGTATAGCGTGACTCTTATTCCTAAAAACCTAATTACAATTGGGCTTCTAACTCTAGTCTTTAATTTGCGTCAGAGTCGTTTGTGGTGGTCGATCGACCACTAGGACGATCGATCGACCAAGCTTTTGCCGCACAAAGAGCTTCGATCCGATTTAAGAATCGTGCTGGTTGATCGACTAAGGGCACCAGTCGATCGACTGCTTCAACAGGTACTTTGCTCCAAAAGCCTCGTAAATTTGTCTTTCGGGCCTTGATACGCGCACCAAGTTCGCTTCCCAAGTCTTTACTTCACGTCAGGTCCTATACCTAGTACTCGGGGACGGATTCAGCTCATTTTCCGCTGCACTCTTCCCATTTCTGCAATATTACACAAAAACACGAAAGTAGACGGAAATAGGGAAAATAGTAGCATAAACTACATAAATGAGCTCTGAAAAGCGTGTAAAATAGGGTGTAAAACATCATATTTAGGACACGCATCCAACTTCCCCAAACCAAACCCTTGCTTGTCCCCAAGCAAGAACTAAACTCGATCTTAAAACTTAATGGAACGCGTTCATTCTCAGAGTTAAATGCAAACTGCAAAGCCTAAACCAGTTTAATGCTAAAAATCAACAATCAATTAGTAATATGAATCATGCAGACGAGTTATGTACTCGTTAAAAATTGTTGAACCTTAAACTATAGAGACTTATCATATTGGACTCTCACGGGTCGCTCAAATCACTCAATAAATACAGGTGAATATATGTAAAGATAGAAAGAAGTAATATTTGTAAAGACTCTCACCTAACTACGACCTATAAAACATGCCTGCAGTCTAATATGAAAATAATCTCTACAACCGTACATATGCATTCCAACCATTAAAGACCATTGACACATGCCGAGGATACAATTTGGATATGTGAGGCTATGGGTAAGAAGGGGCTAAGACGAATTTGGTAAAAACAGAGTTATAAGCCAAGCTAGTAACTAAGGGAACCAAATTAATAAATCATTCCAAATTCTTGCTCAAGATTAAACGATAAAGCGGTGCTAACAGTAAGCACAAATCTCACATTCTCCATACAAACTTAATTCCCCAAATGATATTAATCGCAACATGGGAATATAAAATCACCAACTAATGAAGATTCAATCATGTGATTTTTTTTCTCTCTCTTTCTCTTCTCTTTTTTCTTTATTTTTCTCATCTTTCTTTTCTTTTCTTTCTTTTTTTTCCTTTCAATTTTTCCTTTCTCATCTTTCCAATATCATCTCAATAAGAGCATATGCAACCAAAAAATGAAGTAACAATCCCAAAAACTAAAACTACTAGCTTGACAAGGGCAGGCTAAATATAGGATATAGTTAAAAAGACAAAAAGGCTATTTCTGGCAGTGTGAGGCTTATGGGAAAAATGAATAAAGGGGTGACCTCTTCCACATGTGTCAACATACCACAAACCCGAATGCATACAGGTATTAAGCAGATTAAGTTCATATTTATGCATATTGATATAACATGTCTCATAAGGAGTAACTACTCACATCCTAAATAAACTGGTCATGGATGACACCAGTTATAAGGCTCTAAAACTCAGAATGTAATTTAGTTTGCCAAAAATCTAAGTCAAGTCTCAAGATTCAGCGAATAAATTAACGAAAACTCGTAGATATGCAATAAGACTCTACTAATAACATGTTAATGAGCACGGCTTAGGCGTAAACAGATGAAAATGCAATGTCATCATTGAACTACTACCGTTCCGACTCGACCTACATGCTAAAATAAACGTGCAATTTTTGATTTTTTTTGAAATTTTTCAATTTTTTTGGATTTTCTGTATATAAGAGGAAAATAAACAACAATGCAAGACAAAAATGTAAACGTGAATGCAAAACAAAATGAATGCAACGCAAAACCCTTCCCCAAACCAAATCACACAATGCCCTCATTGTGCAAAATCATATGAGAAAACAATCAAGGAAAATGGGAATTAGCGATAATATTAACTAAAAAGACATGAAGGAGACATGGGGAACTCACAAGACTTTAAGCGCAGTAAAAGGAAACCTCCCTAAACTAGCGTGAGTTAGGAGGTTTCAGTAGCCAGCAGTGCTATCATAAGGTACCTGAAAACACAAAAGTACCGCGCATAATTCCGAGAAAACAACTAAGGAACGAGAAATATGTGCAAAAGAATAAGAATAGAAGAAAAGGGAATCAGCATGGGAGGTGCTCGATCGACCAACCAGATCGATCGATCGACCGCAGCACCCGGGAATAGTGCCTCGGAGTCCTCGCATCGCCGATCGACAAGGGGGTCCAGTCGATCGACTGGCATACCTGACGATTCTGCCTCTTTTCTTCGAATTAACTCAATGAATTGAGTTTATATGGTCTAAATACATGCAAACATGCACATAATAAAGCGCTCCAAAATTGCGCTACCCACATGAAAAGTATATAGTCTTATAAAATCTTATGCAAACCAAATAAAGCGAAGTCTCGCGCAAACCAAAGCAGTAAATAGTCTAGCAAAGACTAGTAAATAAATTGTTTTAAAAAGATTTGATCAACTAATAGTTGATCAAGAATGGCCACGGAATGGCCCACTTGCTCGGCTTCTGGCTACAAGAAGTAGCCTCTACAGTGCTCATCCTCTCAGCTGCACTCCTAACAACTCCAATATCCGCAGAACTCAACGGATCAACATCTCTAACATCTTCCCAATCACTGACCTCGTCTAACTCGTCAAAATCCAAATCGGACTCCGTCACTTTGACTGGCTCCTCATCCGGCTCCTCATCAGGCTCCTCATCAGTTGCATAGCTCAGACACCCTAAACCGCCTCTCTGCACAATGGGCTTTCTCACAACTGGAGCAACATGCGGCTCTAAATTCCCCAAACTAGCTCCTACAACAGTCAAAACAGAAGGATCTTCCTCCAATTTGCTCCCAATCTGGGGCGGAGGTGTTATAGCAGAATTAGGCATAGGGGCAGGCATATCAGGCAACACAGCATAAGATTTAACTCCATTGCAAGTTACTGGGTACATAGCATCCTTCTTCTTATAGGTCTGGGAAAAACCAATGGACTGTTTTCCTACCTTAAAGGTCAATGTCCCTGAGCCAACATCTATAACTGCACCAGGCCAGCAGTGTGCAGAAATGGTCTACCCAAAATGTTAGGAATGTGAGCATCCTCGGGTATATCTAGCACAATGAAGTCAATTGGGAAAAAGAACTTTTCTATTTGCACAGGAATGTCCTCTAAGACTCTTATAGGCTGGACCGCAGAACGATCACCATCCGACCGTCATGTTTGTAATTGTAAACCTAGTCAATCTCAATTTCTTAGCAAGACTCAAAGGCATAACACTAATACTGGCCCCTAGGTCACACAATGCCTTCTCAATAGAAAAGGTGCCAATATTACATGGGACTGAAAAACTACCTGGGTCTTCTAGCTTATGAGGTGCAGTATGAGTCAAATAGGAAGATGACTCCTCGATTAGTGCGACAGATTGCACAAAAGATGTCAAGTGACTTCTTTTTAGACAACAGCTGCTTCATAAATTTCATATAGGCAGACACTTGATTAACTAATTCTAGGAAAGGAACTTGCACATTTAAACTACGAATAACATCTTTAAACTTGTCAAACGATACCTGTTCCTTTGTCGGCACCAATATCTCTGGATAAGGGGCTGTAAGAAGCAACTTAACCCTCTCCTCTAGGTCTCTCATACCGGCATCAGTGGACTTAGGCTGAAAATCCACTACTTTGTCCTTATTGTAGCTCGAACCTTCTTCAGACCGTCTCGGGAATGAACCATTAACCGTCGTAGGGTCATACTTTGGAACCGGAATTGACCCATCAGCATTTGGATCTTGCCCCAATAATTTTGGAGTCGTCGTACCCTGAAATAAGTAGTCCCTCAAGTTATCTGGCATTGGAGAACGAAAAGGTTCACGATCAGACGTATCTTCAGTCGATCGACCATGTAGGTCAGTCGATCGACCAACTGCACTGTTGCTCAAAGCTTCTGTTTTGTTACCGACTTGCCACTGTTCACCAGATGCGTTCGATCGACCAGGTGTGTCAGTCGATCGACTGATGCACCTGCTGATCGTCTTTTTCTTGCTACTGTTCATTACATCCTTTTTCTTACTCGGTTATGCCTCATCTTTTTCAGTAACATCTTCGACCATAGTGGCCCATCAAGGGTAGACCCACTCCTCTAGTTGCACTTTTACTTGCCAGTTGGGCAATTTGACTCTCCAATATTTTTGTATAAGTCTCTCTAGCTAGAGACTCCTTTTGCAGCAAACCTGGCAAATTCTGAACCATGTTTTTCAATTCGGAAATATCAGAACTTTGAAATTGTTGCTGCTGAGGCACATAAGGAGGCTTTTGATATTGCTGCTGCTGCTTATGAGGGGGCACATAGTTTTGCTGATGCTGCTGCTGTGGTGGACCCGGATTAAAAACATTCTGGTTAGTCCACCTCAAATTGGAGTGGACATTAGAGGGATCAGGATAAGCACCAGTCTGCCTAAAATATTGAAAGGCAGCACATGTTTCATTCGAACTAGTACAAAACTCCGAAACGTGCCCCTCTCCTCCACATCTTTTGCATGTAAAGGGACCGTCTGAAACTGCATTAACTTTATATATCCCACCTTTTTGGGATCTCCCAAAATCTAACTTGTCGAATCTCGCAGTGAGGGTCTCTATTGCAGCTGTAGTAGGAGATTCAGCCGCTCTTCTCTGATTCCCTCTAGAATTCCCATGCTCAGCTTTATGGGTGACCATATCTTCAATAATCTTCCACCTCTTAGTCTCTCCACTATTCTCCTGGAATCTGCCATTAGCTGCAGCATCCAGGATAGCCCTCTGATCATCATAAAGCCCATTATAGAATTGATTACACAGGAACCATTGCTCGAACCCATGGTGCGGAATAGATCGCACCAGTCTCTTGAAACGGACCCATGCCTCATGAAAATTCTCATCAGAACCATGTTTAAAGCTTGTGATCTGAGCTCTAATCGCATTGGTCTTCGATGCAGAGAAATATTTTTTATAAAATGCTAGGGCCAGCGAATTCGAATCGTAATCCCATTAGCAAAGCTCGATCCGGATCTCTGTACCACTCTCTAGCAAAGATCACGAAGCGAGAATATGAACATCGTCTCTTTTATCCGGTCTCGGGTCACACTACTGGTGGGGGTATGGAACAACAGTAGTCAATGAATATCTCCATATGTTTAGCTGCATCTTCATTCGCAGCTCCCCTAAATTGGTTTCTCTCAACCAAGTAAATGTAGGACGGTTTCGCTTCGAATTTTCTATCCATCCCGGCTGGCAACGCGAATCCCTTATAGAGATTCTCAGCTTTTGGCTCGGAGTGACTGGCTATACTTGCTTCTTCAGCCATATCTGGAGAAGTAACGGTCTCAGCTGAAGAAGTAGAAATAGGAGATGAAGGTGGATCCTCCTCAAATAACTCGTTCTTGTAATAACTGGACAGAGTACTCAGCTCTTCCTCTGTCGGCAATACTCTAGATGATCGTCTCAACTCACGCAAAGTCTTCTCGATCTCAAGATCTAGCGGTAGTAATTCACCACCCTGTGACATGCGCATAAGAGGAAACTACAAGTAGAGTGTGAGACCAGTTTAAGGAACAGATGTCCCTTAAACCAAGAAAAAGACTAAAATAAAAACAACTAAAAATTAAACAATTGTCTCCCCGGCAACGGCGCCAAAATTTGATACCGTCGTAGAGTATCAAAAATAAAATTTATAATTCAAACTACTACTATAGATAGTGGCAGTCAGGGTCGAACCACAAGGAGGCAAGCAATTTAAAGTTGTCTAATTTAAGTCTAAAGTAACAGTTTTGGGGCGTTTGATTTGAATGATTCTATAACTAAAAGCAATAAAATTAAAACTAAACTAAAGCAAATAAATGAGCAATTAAAGAAAATAGATGAAATCAAATATTAAAAGGATGCTAAGATGGTCGGTTCACTGTAGTTTCGATGGCAATATCCTAGGTAAGTCTGAAATAATCACGTAAGACGGGAAAATAAGAAGTTGCTTTCCATAAATTCGGGTGCTTCCTTTCGGTGGTTTTTTTTCTTCCCGCGAAGCGAAGATCATTCGCAGCTACGGGTCCCTAAGTATCACTAGTACTGACTCTCGCCCTGAAAAGTGATTCTTAAAAGCCTAAATTTTACCTATCTTTCGATCTCAGTATAATTTAGTCGTTTCAATTGGTAGTCTAATTCCCTCTCCTATCTTTCGATCTAATGGGTCAGTTAATTACTAAGTATTCAACTAGTCGCGTACACTAGATTTGTCAAATTAAGCAATTTAATCAATTAAAACGGAGTTGATCTTACGTGAGGCGGTCGATCGACCATCTAAGCCGGTCGATCGACCAAGACTCGATTCAGGTTTACGAATTCTACGCCGCCTACACTACAGGTCCCCTACATCTTAGCACGAAGGGTTTAGCTACTCATGATAGAATTTATAACAACAACGAAATTAACAATTAACGAAATTTGATGCATGATTAAACAAACTAAGCAAATAAGATGCATAAACGAAATAAGGCTTTGGGAAACTACTCTATGCAATCCTAATCTATGAATGAATAAAAGCAAACTGAAATCAAGGAATCAGAATTACCGAATGAAAGCAGGAAGAAGAATCCGAAAGCACGAACTTTATTGACGAAAATAAAGCTAATTATATTGAATGTTTATTAACTAAATGAAATCTGATGCTAAAAACTTGATATTGAATCCTAAATTTTCGATGCCTCTTCTGAAACATAGGTTCACGTTATATAGGAGTATAGCGTGACTCTTATTCCTAAAAACCTAATTACAATTGGGCTTCTAACTCTCGTCTTTAATTTGCGTCAGAGTCGCTGTGTGGTCGATCGACCACTAGGACCAGTCGATCGACCAAGCTTCGCTGCACAGTAGCTTCTGATCTGATTTAAAAATCGTGCTCTGGTCGATCGACTAAGGGCACCAGTCGATCGACTGCTTCAACAGGTACTTTGCTCCAAAAGCCTCGTAAATTTGTCTTTCGGGCCTTGATACGCGCACCAAGTTCGCTTCCCAAGTCTTTATTTCACGTCATGTCCTATACCTAGTACTCGGGGACGGATTCAGCTCATTTTCCGCTGCACTCTTCCCATTTCTGCAATATTACACAAAAACACGAAAGTAGACGGAAATAGGGAAAATAGTAGCATAAACTACATAATTGAGCTCTGAAATGCGTGTAAAATAGGGTGTAAAACATCATATTTAGGACACGCATCACTCATACTTTCGACAAGTCCGAAAAACTTAACGTTCTTGTTCGAAGAAATTTCTATCGAGTCTTTATACTCGTTATCTTACCACTTTTCGAAGACGAAGATGGTTTGATGAAGATCGAAAAAGATGAAGATTGAAGATTTCATTTTTTTTCTTTTTATATTTTTTCTTTGTATTTCTCTAATCGTAAAGTTCGTACTGCGTACTGCCTTTACGATTGCGGGAGGGTATTAGGATATTAGGCCTATTAGGGCCGGCTTCCATTAAGGTTTACTGTATTAGGGTTTGGATTTCGGCTTATAAATACATGTATTCTTATCATAAGATTAACAACCATCAATAACACAATTCCTTTATTATGAAATACTCCCTCCCCTATAATCTTAACAAATCGATTTGTATCCGGTCAAATTTGACCCATGATGTTGTATGACTATTTATTAATGAATTGATACTTTCTTTCAAAAAAAAATTCTAAATAAAATACACAAACATTACAAAACATACAACAATCTAACAAAGCACAAGTTTAAAACCGACCGCTGTAGAAAAAAATCCAAAAGAAATTGGAAAAATCACACGAAGAATCAATTCATGGATTATACAACCAGTTGTATATGTTGTACGGTGTAGAATTCGAGCTTTGTGATAAAGTATCCGAGCTTTATGTTAAATAATACTCCTTCCTATTCCAGATAACCGTCCCATTGTCAATTTCCGTCTAGTCAGGTAACTGTCCCATTGTCTATTTTTGGTAAGTGTTGTGTGGTCCAAATTCAATTTCATTTCCATCTATTTACATAACTGTCCATTGCCCGTTTTGTGTGGTCTAAACTCACTTTCTTAATTCTTGTGTCATCTCCACAATGAGACAGTTATCTAGAATATGAGGGAGTATGAGTTTTATTAAAAAGTATTGAACTCATTTATTTACACATTAAAAACATGAATTTTGAATTAGCTCAGAAAAAATATATATAAGCTCAGATTCTTATATCTTGGTTGGACAATCACAAATAGGATCCTACATCGTGTTGTACAGTAGCATTGTACAACGGGCCCATATATATAACTAAGCCCAATAAAAATAACAATAAATTCTACGCATCTCCTTTTTCCCTAATTCTGATTTCTCTTCAGTCGACAACCCCTTTTCTTTCCCTTCTCTAAATTTCTCTTAAACGACAGTCGACAAATTTCTTTTCTCCATAATTTTGATTCTAAAATGGTGAAAGAAAAGCAATTTACATCATCATCATCAAGGAGGAAAAACACATTTAACAATATTTCGTGAACGAGAAGCAATTTATATCATCGGAAAAATGCATCTAACAATACTTTGAGGTAAATTTCTACACCAATCATACGAACTATTATTAAAAGAATACGAACTAAAAAATACGAGCACCTAAGAATACGAGCTATTAAGATAAGAATACGAGCTAATGTAAAAAGAATACGAGCTTAAAAGGATCACGAACTTAAAAAAACGAGCACATAAGAATACGAGCTATTAAGATAAGAATACGAGCTAAAATAAAAGAACATGAGCTTAAAAATACGAGCACATAAGAATACGAACTATTAAGATAAGAATACGAGTTAATGTAAAAAGAATACGAGCTTAAAAGGATCAAGAGCTTTAAAATACGAGCAAATTAGAATACGAGTTATAAAGATAAGAATACGAGCTAATGTAAAAAAAATACGAGTTTCAACTATTTTCATGCATTATAAATTTTGGATAAAAAAATTCCTTTCATGTCATATGATTTGTTCCGCATAGTCAATTAATTATTTAATTATAATAATTTAAGGGAGAATATGATTCATTAGTTGGATGATGGAGGAAGATGGAGAGGAGTTAGAAAAATATAGAAGCAGTCAGAGGAGAGAAGAGGGATTGAATTGAAAATTAGATTACGTTAATTTTTTTTTTGTAAAAGTATTTGAAAAAGTACTAAAATAATACCCTTGGATGTACAATAGTACAATTGGATAGTACATCCAGTTGTATAGTCTTGGAACTGTTGTACAATACTTATGGTACAATTGGATATTTGTGACGAAGAATTCATCAAAAAAATGTCGTTTGCGGTAGAAAGGGCCAAATGTACACAATTAGGCAGAAAACAGTGAATCAACTGTATGTAGATACTCCTCACGTGATAAGGGGTCACCCACAGTCAGAAACCCCTGACAATTTCACACACAGTTCAAAAACAACAAAAGACGAAATTAACCCTGTTACCATCATATTTAGCCGTTGAGGGTCCCTTTTTAACTTTCCTCCTCCTACTTCCCCACTTTCACCTCTATCATTTTTCCTCTGCACTATTTGTTACCGTTGTGAATGATGGCGTCCACCTCTAGCGGAGAAGTTACCGCGGCGGCGGCCATGGCGGAGAAGAATAACCCCAGTAATAATAGGGAGAGTAATACTGGAGTGTTAATGGTAAAAAAGATGAGGAGAGATAGAGGTGGGTCTACTGCTAAGGAAAGGATCAGTAAAATGCCTCCTTGTACTGCTGGTAAACGTAGTTCCATTTACCGCGGCGTTACCAGGTAATTACAGGGCTAGCAGGGACACTCGCTCCCCAAAAAATCGAAACTTATTTACCATTAGTATTTCATTTATTTATTTGGAAGTTTTTGCTCCGCAACTATAAATCATGGTTCCGCCACGGCGCCACTAGAGTGCTTTGTATGAGTTGAAATGTTGTTGGCCAGAGGCGATCAGCCCAAAAATATGAACTTTATGTTACTTTTGTTGTTGTTTAAATTTTTAAGCTGTTACGATAAATCCTGATTCCGCCACTGTTTTGGAATGGTTTGTTTGAGTTGTTATGTTGTTGGTTTTGAGATTGACTGTTCTGCTTTATACTTTGGTTAGTTTAGCTAGCACTCTAGTTTTAGAGTTGTAAGAGTAATTTTAGTTCAGAGATGAAGTACCTCATGAGCTTCGTTCGAGGGTTTAGGGAGGCTCGGATGGTATGCATTCCTTGAGATGAGCATGATACTATTTTGTACTCGCTCTGTCTCAATCATTTGTTTACCTTTGATTAAAATACTTGTGACAGAGAATATAAATAAATGATTGGGATGGAGGGAGCAATTGTTTGGGAGGAATTTAAGGTTTTGATAGAGTAGTTTTCAGGTAGTTTGTGTAATTAGGGGATATATATTTCCAAGTACTAGGTGTTAATGTTTTGAAAATGGGATGAGAATGTGACTTGAACGGCGGGGTTTCATTGAGGTGATTATAATGGGTGAAGAGTTGCGACTGTAGCTTTGTTACTCTAACATGGATCACTAAATTTAGGTGAAAAACGGAGTTTCAAGCATCGTGACCTCATTTAGTGTTGGAATGCCAAGTGAGATGTCAAAGAAGAACTATAGTCCCCGAAAAGGGAGGGCTGAAAGTAGCCTTTGGAAAATACGGTGAAATGAATCCGATGGTAAACATGTCATATGTATACAGCTTTTATAGTATTAGTAAGGAACCGCGATTCAGTAGTCGCAATGTTTTATGATTTTATGAGCTTTAAGTAACATTATAGTGAACTTGGTAGGTTAGCGTTGAAAGCAGGATAAGTATGTTTCATCAGTAGATGTAGACACTAGACAGCTCTATGCTTGTCAAAATCAAGCACTTGTATATATAAGGGGTAAAAAGCTAAACCAGATAAGTGGATATATGAAACCCAAACCCCTTCCTGGAAGTAGTCGTAGAGAAGTAATATGAGCAATGAGCTAGTATGAGTAGGAATGTGATTATTGACTGGAAAATAACAATGGCATTTGTGTCATAAACAGACATAGATGGACCGGTCGCTATGAAGCTCACCTTTGGGATAAAAGTACTTGGAATCCAAATCAGAATAAAAAGGGCAAACAAGGTGTTTTTCACCCTTCTCTGACTCTCTCTCTCTTTCTCTCTATTCTTTCTTCGACTGTCAGCATTTATGCTTCTTGTTATTTTAGCTGAATTTGAAGGGTAAACAGGCAAATGACATGTTTTTTCTTTCTGTATGCTTGATGCTCATGCCAATGTGCTGATGGACGCTTAATCCACCTCTTCCAGTTTATTTGGGTGAGTCTAAAGCGCCTTTAATTCGACTGGTTTCAATGAATTGACTATTTTCACTAACAAGTTATTATAATGATCATAGGGGCTTATGACGACGAAGAAGCTGCTGCTAGAGCTTATGATCTTGCTGCTTTGAAGTACTGGGGTCCAGGGACTCTCATCAATTTTCCTGTGAGGCGCCAAAGCCCTAATTTTTTTACTTAAAACTTCTTATTGAGTTTTCAAATTCCAGCCTGTAATCATTCTACAGTGAATTTTTGGAATGCACATAGTCGATACGTGTATATAATTTGGCTCTTGTAGAAATTAATTAGTGCTGGTAGTGTGATGCAGGTCACGGATTATAGTAGAGATGTAGAAGAAATGCAAAATGTCTCTAGGGAGGAATACCTTGCATCACTAAGGAGGTAATACTAGCGGATTTTTCACCTCTTTCCTTTTCTCTGTTAAACACACAATTTGAGGTTGAACTTTTTTTTGTTTTCTTATGTGCTTCATTCAGAAAAAGCAGTGGCTTCTCGAGAGGTATAGCTAAATATCGTGCACTTTCAAGGTATGTATGCCCTGCCGATTTGCCCTTTCTCGATTCCACGTGATTTTGACTAATGAGTAATTTATAATACAAGCTACGGTGTATTAAATTGTTTAAGATTCAGCCTTGACATGCATCTGTACAAAAATATAATTCCGTCATTGGATGGGTATTCAAGTTCCATTCTGTGACCTTATGGTGAATTGAGTATTAAGCTCAACCATTTGTACAAATGTTGTAGCACTTAGTGTTCAAGTTTTGCCTTGGCCTGAGGTTATAGTTACCCATTTCTGGTTTTTAAATTTCTGATTCAAGTTTGAACGTTTTTATTGTGTAATTCAGTGGGCGATGGGAGCCATCGCTAGGACGTATTACTGGAACTGAATACCTCCAAGGCATTACTTATGGTACAATGCTGCTCTATGTTATTGTCTTCACTAATATGGTTGTAGAGTTGTAGTGTTCAGTTCCACACTCCCAACAGTCTAACTGTTTTAGTCTAACGTGGACCATTGGCTCCGTTTCTAAGGTAAGGGAGAAGTCGCAGCAGCAGAGAGTGAATACCCTGGCGGTTTTCCCATAGAAAGAAAAATTGATTTGACAGGCTACATCAAATGGTGGGGTCCAAACAAAACTCGGCCGTCAGACGTAAAGCATAGTAGCACTGAAGATGCCACGAATGAGCTGAAATCTCTGGAACGGGGAATTCAACCCACAGAGCCATACCAGATGCCACAGTTGGGAACTTCTTATGAATCGCAGAAAAGTAAAAGCTCGGCTAACTCTGCTTTGAAAATCTTGTCAAGATCTGCGGCTTTCAAGAACATGCAAGATAGAGCATCTAAAGCACAGGAAACAGCAAATGATAACGATGAAAAGGAGAACAAAAGTCATGTTAGCAAGATTGACCATGGCAAGGCAGTTCAGACGCAAATTGATGACGCTGGAGTTGAGAGAATGGGGTCCACGCTTGGACTTGGTGGATTGCCTCTCCAAAAGAGCATGTTTCCTTTGTCTACTTTGCTGACTGCACCCCTTTTGACAAACTATAACACGATTGATCCTTTAGGCGACCCTATCTTGTGGACATCTTTGATGCCGGTTTTGCCTATAGCACCTTCTCGGGCTTCTGAGGTTGGTGTATACACTTTGCTACTGCTTTGTTAATTGTTTTCGTCCTTTCGTATGTTGTATATTCATGTTAGCTTATGAATACGTGAACTTACCATCATCCATAGCTTAATAGTGCTATAAACATGCATTGCTCTGCGTGATTTCTAAACTGCGCGTTGTTGCAGGTTACCAAAACTGAGAGCAGCTCCACTTATAGCTTCTTTAGGCAAGAAGAAGGATGATAGGATCCACTATGGTTCGGAAAAAACTCTCGTCAAACTAGACAAGCCGGTCAAGCTTGTTCCTCTGCAAAATTATGAGTTGAAAGCGTAGGGGTGACGGGAGGCAAAAATGTTTCCCTCTCCAAACTCCCACTGGCTAATCTGTTAGGCTTCCAGATTTCTCGAAGTTGTGTTTTGCTTGTTAATATATATGTAGTCATGAGCACTTCTTCCTAAAATACAGCACCGTTTTTTTTAAAACAAAAAAAATATGGATTACGCCTTTTTGTTAATCAGATAAGAGCATGATTAAGAACATACTGAATTTGTAACAAATACGGAGTACATCTTTTTGTTAATTACTGTATATATTAGCATGATTAGGACCAAGAACATACTGAATTTGTAAGAGGATGTAGTAGTAGTCAAGAATGCACGAACATAGCGCTATTGATTAGTTAAATTCTTGAAAATTCATACACCATACAAAATTAGCATATATGTAAGCTGATGGTATACGAGTTACAACCATATACTCCGCACTTCCTATCAGCTGACGATATACAAAAATACCACCATATACTCTTCACAAAGCTTCGGCTATCTAGCAAAAACCAAATCTCAAGTTGAAGTTCACATGATTGTCCCGTCCGTCAATTCAGAGGCTTAAAGCGGAGATCTGCAGAGCTTGTTTCGGAAAACTAAATCGGCAGGCATGCTTTTCAAGGAATCTGTAAAGAGACTATCGGTGAGAAATGATAAACAATAGGGGCTAAGTAAAACTAAATGAGAAATAGAATATCAATGGAATAACACTAGTATAGGGAGTACCAATACGGTCTTGGATGATAGCAACAAGGTCAGCGCCACCACTTCTTTGAGCAAAGAACAACACATTTCGGTACTTTTCAACTGATGGTTGTATTCCTGCGTCTTCCATCCACTGCAATACCTGCAACATCATTTGTAAGAATATGTTAGATACTACAGTACACAGTAAGGAAAAAGGGGCAGCAATCACCAACACATCATTAAACGTTGCATGAGGGAATTATCGGACGTGCATATATACTCTTTATTTGTGGGGGCCGGAGGAAGGGGGATTCATGTTAACATAGACATGAATTGATGAAATGACGAAAATACCTCAATATACTTTCTCCAATTACCAGCAGCCAAAAGATTATTTAACAAAATAGAATAAGTAACATCGTTGATCTCTGCACCTGACGCCGCGATCTTAAGAAACAACTGCATGTTGAAGACTGTCAGAAAAGAGTGTGAATCACTAGTGAAAAATTTGGAAGGCCACCCTTGTAAACTTACCTTCATCATATTCTCTATTTTACCACATTTTCCTAGGAAATGCAGCAAATGATTCAAAAACCCTATCGAAAGTTTATGAAGTGACGGTTCCATTTCTTTAATCACTTCCAACGCCGTCTTCCAATCACGAAGCCTGCATGCACAATTTCATATTTCCACTTAGCAACAGTGCATTATATAAGTCATAATGAGCAGCAAAACAAATAAGCTGGAAAGAAGAGTCACCAAGCTAATTAACACAAGGTGGCAACCAATGAAATTTTCGGAATGTATTCTCAAACTTACAAGGTACAGGCTGATATGACCTCGAAGTATACAGCATCAGTAACAGGAATATCATGTGTTCTCATATACGTGAGCATATTCAAAACTTCGGCTGGTTGACTTCCAGTGTTAAAGGCTCTCATGAGAGCCGAACAAGCAATTATATCAGGTTGGATGTTATTTGCTTCCATCTCCTCAAATATTTCATAGGCCTTTTCCCATTTTCCTACAGCCATCAGTCCAAGTTAATTTAGCAATCAGATTGGAGGGCGTGCGCCCCTTCAAGAATATAATGTCATAATGATGTCAGAGCTTTGTATATCAACAATACCTGCTTCACTGTAAGTGTGTATCATTTTAGTATAGGTAATGACATCAGGCTGACAGCCAGCTTCCTTCATTCTAGCAAACGTAGATTCTGCATCGGCAACTCGTCCCTGAAAGGGACAGAGATACATGTTAGATCTATAACCATAAAAGCAAGCTCAAGAAGCAGGATCTTCAAAGGCTCTTGCCTGCTTACTAAAGGCACTGATCGCTGATGAGTACACCTCTTTAGAAATAGGGATCTTCAACTTTGTCATCTCCTCCAGAAATTCAATAGCCTGATCATACTTTGACATCTTACAACAACCAGTTATCAACACATTATATGTGACCGAATCAGGCTTGACTTTCTTCCCTCTCATAGTTTTGTACACACCTAAAGCTTTGTCATATTCCCCAACATTCATATAACTTCCAATTGCCGTGTTATATGCAACTAGATTTAACTGGATACCTCGCTGATCAGCTGCTGAAAGTATCGAATCAATTTTAACATTCTCACTACATCGACTGCAAGATGCCAGAAGAGTAGATATTGAGACGACATTTGGTTGAATCCCCTCACTTTCCATTTCATGTAACACTTCCACAGCTTTAGCAAGACGGCCATTAGAACCATAGGCATCCATTAGTGCATTATAGCTAATTACATTTGGCTTGCATTTTTGTTGCTTCATCAAGTCAAATATCTCCCTGGCCTCATCAGGTTGTTGTGACCTTCCATATGCATTAAGTAGAGATGTATAAGACACAATATCCGGGCGAAGACCACTTTGCTTGATCTCATTAAAGACTTTTAGAGCTTCCTCGTTCATTCCAAGAGAAGCATATGCACCTAGAAGAGCATTATAGGCAACAATATTGGGTGTAAGACCTTCTGCAAGCATTGTGTAAAATACTGCCTTGCAGTTCTCGATTTCCCCACGGATTGAGTACATGTGCATGATGCTAGTATATGTCACAACATCAGGCTTACACTCTGACTTCATTTGCCTCATTGAGTTAAAAACATCAACAGCTTCCTCATACCGCCCAAGCTTTACTAGGCAGTATATTCTTATGTTAAGTGTAGTAGTATTCGGTCGTATTTTTGTCCCTTCCATAAGTTCAAAATAGGACAAAGCCTTAGAATACTGAGCACCAGTTTTGTAGGCACAAAGAATAATGTTGTGAGTAAACAGATCAGGCCCAATTCCATTGTCAGTCATGTGTTTGCAGATTTTGAGAGCCTCTCTCCAATTTCCACTAGATCCACAAGCATTTATCAAGTTGTTATATGTAATTCGACTAGGCGGGATCTGCAGCAATGTTTAAGTTTCAATAACATACTCCTGTGCCATAAAAAATGTAACAGATTCGTTTTCTATAAAAAAAAAAAAAAACATAGTACACTACAGAGTTGGCAGACATATGGAAATAGTCCCTTTGTCCCACTCAATTGTTTACCTTTTTTTTTATATTTTGTGAGGTATTTTAATCAAAGTTAAACAAATGATTGGGATGGAGGGAGTATCTGATAAAAATCGCTAGACGACTGGAATGCTCATAGTCCCTTTTAGATGCAGATGAACTGAGAATTGCATTAGACTGAAACTAACATCATTATACACGTCTTATCGATGGGACCGTGGTTGAAAAGCTTTAATGCACAACTGCAAATTATCTTCTTCTACCTCTGTGCATTGGAAACTTCCAGAACAGTTGATTACAAGGCCTAACACATATTCTGAAAGTGATGACCAGCAATGAATCTAACTTCAACCGCAAAATATACTTACTATGGGTCGTGAATAAGGCTGCAAAATATACTAACTATGGGTAAACGAAGCTGTGATGAAGGACAAATTCTTGGTAGATAGGGGCGTGGGGACCCTTGCCACCCCCATCCTAGTTGACATTCCTATTGACAGGGGCTATTTTTTGTTTAAAAACCACGAGAAAATGGGTAAAAATGTCATTATCTGTCCCCACAGGGGGATGGAAAGGCGGCTGACCACTATCTCTACTTCCCAGCTAGAAGAAGTTGCACACTCATGGAAATAAGACGAAGAGATGAGACTAGCCATAAAGTAAGTTTGAACCTTTTTTTCAATTAGGAGAAAATATATATATATATAAAAGCACCAAGCTGTTGAACTAAGACAACGCTCTTTTTCTAGTGATGGGTTGACGGCTAAGAATGATGCAAAAAATATAAAAAGAATCCTACATAAAACATTTTAGTAATTTAAAAGGCAAGAAAGTTGAAATACACACTGCCGCACGGAGCATATCTTCCATTATGTTCATCGCCCAACGCCATTGACCAGCTCGTCCATGTGCATTGATGAGAGCATTGTAAGTTTCTGCATTTGGTTTGCATCTGGATCAGATAAAAGTAGATTTAAAAAAAGCATATCAGCATACAGCATTCACCTGGAAATAAAGGAAAAAAAAGACACTATTACGCTGCAATATATATCAAAGTTTACTTACTTCCACTCTTGCATCTCAAAAAACAAGCCACGTGCCTGGTCTACACGATTATGCCTGGCATGCAGCCTGATCATCATATTGTAGATGTCAGTCCTTGCAGTATAATTCTTCTGATTTTTCATCCACCGGAAGACATCAACTGAATGCTCAATTGAACCCGACTGAGTTAGCTCCTACAATCAGTCCATTGTACCAATATCACAGGTCATAATCAGAAGACAGATTATTGCATTATTGCTATAGGCACACAAACCGCTCAATTAATCTACATCGTAACATCTAAGCTAATATATCTAATGTTGCTGAAACTTGAGAGGGAAGATTTTCCTGCGAGTTCATGAAGTTTGTGAGCAAAACTCAATCCCCTTAAAGAAGAGCCTGAGCTTCACTAGTGGCCATTGAACAACAATAAAGAGTGCATTTTGTCAAGATGCAGAGTACTAGATTTAAAACATAATAGAGCCGCTTTGCCCAAGCAGCCTGGCTTATAAGGTCTTACTCCACCAAGTTTCCTACACTTGTTTCGTCCAAATCTGATCATCAGATACAGCTGACCCTACAACTACAACTGGCCTCTCATTTACTCCCTCCGTCCCGGTCATTTGTTTACCTTTGGTTTTGGCACAATGACCAAGGAAAGAGGAGGCGGCCAATTATTGGATGACAAGTGGACCAAATTGAGTGTGGAGGAGCAAATTGCCCATCATAGGCATTCCCAAAATAGAAAGGTAAACAATTGACTGTAACACCCCAAGATAGAATAGGTAAACAAATGACCAGAACGAAAGGAGTACTAAATATGATACCAAGAGTCCGTATACATAAACGTGGCCTGAGAGTGTACAGGACGCATGACCACCCATACGACTGATACGAGCCTAATATGCTGTACTCTAATCATCATTACCCTTCCACATTTAACATAATAGCCATCCACATTTCCTTATAACCTAACACCTTACAAGAACCACACCCTTATTACATCAAAAACTCACATAGTATCACAGTGAGACTGTCTAGCTTTAGTGGCGGAACTGAAGGGGGCTAGCATGGGTGGTTGCCCCCTAATCAGTGCAAATTTTGAAACTTTTCATACAAATTCACAACTTTTTTCTAGTTTACCTAGTTGCATTACTAGTTCGCCCCTCAGAAAAATTTCGGCTCCTTAACAACAACTCCTGATATGCCATTCGCTGGCTTATCAAAGTTCTCCCCTTTATCTAAATTACTCAGAAGTAAACATCACTGTTTAAAGCTAAAACCCACATAGCAAATCCCTCCCCACTTCAGTGACAGCACAATTTAGTAGCAAAAACAGCAGGAAAACACACTCAGGCTTCTATTCCCAATTTATACCTAACAAAACGATAATTCAATAACTATGTAAGCAAACGAGTTTGTCTTGCTTAAGACCGTCTTTTACCTTACAACATGGTCATTATAGCTAGCATTAAACGAACCACATATCATGGAACAAGACCGTCTATAACTTAAAATGGTCTCAAATTAAACAAAAAGAGATGAGAGCAAGTAACAAAGATGAAACCTTTATAAGAAGGGCATAATTCTTCTTAGAAAACCTTCCAACCCAATGATTCAAAACACCTTCAATATCATCACCAACATCAGGAGCCATAATCTTCTGAACAACTTGAGAAAGAGCCCAGTCTTTCTGAAACTTATCAGCTTGAACCTTAATCCTATACCTCCTAGGAATATCTTCCTTCCTAAACCCACTCACGTGCTCAGTCACGTGATGCTCTCCTTTATCATAATCCACATGAACTTGCTTCTTTCTCTCCCATTTTTCTGGGTTTTTGGTTGATTTTTGACAGTTAATGCTGCAAGTTTTGAACTTTGGAGGGTTTCTGGAACTGGGTTTTGAAGGGAATGTGAGGAAATTAGTGGGTTTAGGGTGGAAATGGAGATTTGAGGAGTGATTTGAAGGTAATGGAGATTGAATTTGGTGGGTGAGAAGTGTCATCTGAGAGATGATAGGTGTGTTATTGCACAGATAAACCCTCCTCTCCTCTCTGCTCTTCTGAATTTCTGAATTTGGTAGTAGCTGTAGCCAGGATAGGTAGTGCTGTAATATTCTGGGTTTTAGACATATTTTTGAGCATAGTGTTAAAAATTAAATGACTGTTCATAGGAAGCATAGATTCACACAAGTAGGTAGTAATTTGAATTTTTTTTCACTAAAATGGAACTCAAAAATAAAGTTATTATTCAAAATGAGGTCAATGTCAAAACTGAAACTACACTCTCATTGAAATTGCTCTCCTCCTAATCATCCTCAAGTAAGGTCTATTGCTTGGTCATGACCTTGCTTGGTCATGGTTAATTAAGCTAATTAATTGGTGATCAAATGTGTGAATTTGTGACAAAATACAATAAAAAGGTCAATTTGTGATCATACTTGAACAAAATTGACCACTTTTGTGACCTCATATGTGTCCAAATTATATTGGTGGAACAATTAAAAAACGTAATTGCTAAATCCAACACACCAATCTACTCAATCTAACACATTTTGCCTGTTTTTCCCACAACTATCCTTCATTTAAAAAATAAAAAATAAATAAATAAAAACCCAAATTCAATCCCGACAACCCCTTCGCACAACCCCAATCACCCTCCACCAGCACCGGTCACCTGCCCTCGGCGCCGACTTCATGCCCCCTCGTCGCCGACTCCATCACCCTCCACCAGATCGAATGATGATTGCGTCTGAGTCGAGGTGACGAACCTGGTGGGCAGACGGTGGTCGACGTGGGGATGGGGGCGGGGAGAGGTGATCGGCGCGGAGATGGGGCGGTGAGGGGTGGTCAGTGGTGGCAAAGGTGGGGGAGTTATTGGTTGTTGGTTGTTGTTAGAGGTTTCTTTGGTTTTTGATTTCTCCATTTGTGAGATTGAGAAATTAGGGTGAGGAATGAGAGAGGTAAATTCGTAATAAGACGAAAAAAAGTGCGGGACTTAGTAATAATGTGTGCGGGATTTAGCACGTCCCTTAAAAAATAATAAAATTCATATAAAAAGAGAATGTGGAAAATGATTGAGAATGTTGTAAAGTGGAAAATGATTGGGTTGATGGCGCAGGTCGTGATCATTTTTCTTGGGAGGGTAAAGTAGGTCAAGATAAATAGAGTGGGATTAAGAAAGAAACCAGGATTACACCAATTAAGCGCGAATTAACGCCGAATTGGCAAGCCCACCATATCCTGGGTGTCAATGAATAGGAGATCAAATTTAGGCTGTATGACTTTAACTCAAGTCATTTAGTGATTTTTGGCCGATTATCTAGCATGTATCCCACCCAAGTCGCTTAGCCAGATGACGGCTTTGGACTGAATTATTTTTAAGTCAGTTACTTCCCCAACGACTTATGCCTTAGTCCATTAATCCTAATTTTGTTTTTCTATTCCTTCATTTGTCATGCAAGAAATCATAAAAACGAAAATTCTAACAAATCCACAAACACCAAGTGAAAGTCTTTCGCCTTAAATTGTTAATAACATTAAAAAAAGTTGTTTGAACATTTGATACAAACAAAAGTAGCTAAAATATTATACAAATCAAATTGTGTAACTTGATTAAAACACTAAATACAACACTAATCTCTAATTCGAGGACGGCTCTTTTACCTTATTCTTGGTTGAGACGATGAGTCGATGATCCGATCATCCGACCTTATTTTCCGCTTCTTGAACCTGGGTTAGATGCGTTACGTGGTACACATGTTTTTGGGCTTGAGTTGGACCACGGTGTGGCATGTTGGGTGTTTGGATGAGATGTCCATAATAAGCACTTTGTAAATAATTAAACGAGTATCTCAAGTAGCGAATTCATATAGCTTAAATCAATTATATGTGGCATAGTTGTCAATACTTGTCATCTACTTGTTCATTTGATGGTAGATATAGAAATGATCACCCGCGCCGGTTCAAAATAGAAACTACTCCCTCCAATTCACACCAAACTCTCTATTTGCTTTTGGGTGGTCTTCGAGGCGACGCTTTGACCGTAGTTTTCGTCCTTTAAACGTAGAAATTTTTCACAAAAAATATAATTTTGTGAAAGATATTTCCATAACAAAACTAAATATGTAATTTTTATTTTTCAATGATTTATAATTTTGAGTGAATTAACGGTCAAACTTTTCGAAATTTGACCTCCAAAAAGTGAATGGGGAGTATAATTGTAAATTAATACTCCCTCATATTCTATATATTCTTCATTATTTCCTAAAACGGATTATTCAGGTTTTCTTCCCCTTTCTTATTTTGGAAACTTTTACTCTTATTTTATTCATTTCTCTCTCCTATCACCAAACCCCACCCAACTCTTTTCCTCATATTTTATTAGTTTCCTTAATGTTTTGGCCCCACCATTTCTTATTTAACTCATAATTATTCATCCCTCTTTCCAATTACCAAACCCCACCCAACTTTTTACTCTTATTTTATTCTTCTCCTTAATTTTCGTGCCCACAAACAAAGGGAAGAATACATAGAATTGGAGGGAGTACAATTTAAAAACAAATACTAAAAAAAACACTAGAAAATCCTTCAAAAAAAACACATTAATGAACATGGGTTTATCGCTCGGATTAGATGAGCGGGGCTTAAGTGGGAACGGCTGCGGTCCCCCACTGGCGGCAAGGAGTACTTGTTGCGAGGGTACTCTGGCAGGGCTACACACTTTAGTGTGTAGTCAGGTGTGTGGAGATGAGATGGAGTTATGGAGATTGGGTTGAGTTGATTGAGCTGTTTGTACTACTGTTTCATTGTGGCTATTGTTTTTATCTAATCAGTACTGACCACGGTTAATTGTTTTAAAAACTGTGGTGATCCATTCGGGAATGGTGAGCAGTTGTTGAGCAGGTATGATGGCTTATGCGAGGGATAGCTGGGATGGAGTCAGCACCTGTCGTAGAATCTTCCGCTGTGTCATGAACTAGTCGTTTTAGTCTTTTGGATTTTGAGAACTTTGTATTTCTTTTAGTAGTTTTGGAGTTTGGTTGTATCACTTAAACTTTATTATCATTTAAGTACGTTTCGTTATTGTCTATTTGATTATCATTGCCTCGGGTAACCGAGATGGTGGCGTTCTCATGCCTTAAGTGGTCCTGGTAAGCCACTTGGAGTGTGGGGGTGTCACACTGACAATCCTACACCCTAAACTGTTCAAACTCGACTTTTTTTCCACCCATAATTCGAAAGACACTTCAAAAAACAAATTAAAGTTGTCAGTACTGTGTCCAAGATATATAAGGCGGATATAAAAGCTTTACCTTAGGTAAAATCTGTTAATTTGTATCTCGAATCAAACTCCTCACCCTATCCTTCTCACTACAATTAGGTCAAGAAGATTTGACATACTGTATATAGTCTAACAATAAGCATTCAACAAAAAAAAACTCGTTTGCCATAACAACTCAACATCTCGGTTTTATCTCGCATTCTTATTAGTCATCACTACTACAGATATAGGATATAACAACGGTTAAAGACCGTTGTTATATAAAAAAACGGACGTTGTTAAAGCATCCGTTGTTAAAGGTTTTAACAACGGTTGGTTTTTTAAGAAACCCGTTGTGAAAACTATTAACAAAGGTTAAAAACCGTTGTCGTTACGAGTCATTCGTTGTGGAAAGTGTGACTAATTTTTGGTGGAAAAGTTATAACAACGGTTACAATAGAAAAAAACCGTTGTTATAACTAAAGACAACGGGTTTTTTTTAATAACTGTTGTGGAAAGTGTGACTAATTTTTGGTGGGAAAGTTATAACAACGGTTACAATAGAAAAAACCGTTGTTATAACTAAAGACAACGGTTTTTTTTTTAAATAACCGTTATTGTTTTAAAAAAAATAAAAATACAAAGCATTACTGCCAAAATCCCTCCTGCATCAATTAATTATATATTACTAGATGCATTATTACTGTAAAAATCCCTGCATGAAAGGACACAATATATGGTATGCGAAGGGTTATAAGATTTGAAGCAGGGATATGGCACAACTTCCTAAACAAAAAGCCATACTTCGTATTAATTTAAGCATCAAACTCTAAACATATTAATTAAAAAACAACTCAAACGACACATATACTAATTATAAATTCATTCCACTATCTCAATAACCAATCCATTATATCACTATCTCCACCCTAAACTCCAAACCCTAAATCTTTAAAATCTAATAAACTCCAAACTTCCTTCAATAATGAATGATACCATTCGTTTAACATGCATTATGACCGAGTACAGCAAAAGTTCCATACGCCGCTTGCAGGAAATCGAGAGGAAGAACATGCTCTTCCTTGAGCAAGCTCGGATCGCACTCAAGGGAGCCAATAAAGATGGCTTGTTAGAGCCGCAGATAATGCAGCTATATGAAGATATTGTATCTGCGGAACGAAACCTCCAAATAGCAAAGGAGGAGAGGATGATTCTCATCGAAGAGAATGCATCCCTATATGAACATCTAAGAAATGTATTTTTAGCAATGCATTAAGTTTATGTATATATCAATTAATTAAGTTTATGTATGTTAAATGTGGATTTGTTTTACTATCCTCTCCATCATCTTCTTTGTTTTGTTTTACTAATAAACGCAAAAAAAACTAAGCGAATAATTAGAGAAAGAACAATGACGGAGAAAAACACACGCAAATAAAATAATTAGAGAAAGAACAATAATGACGGAGATGACAAAACCTAAAACCATAAAGCGATAGATATATACCTGATAATTAGAGAAAGAAAGAGACGATGACAACAACAGTGACGGAGATGATAAAGCGACGATGAGAAAGAGACGATGAGAAAGAGTGTGGTTGTGTGTTTGTGTTTGTGTTTGTGGCTGTAGTTAGAGCTGTCAAAACCTGACCCGACCTGAAAACCGATCGTAACCCGACCCGTAAATAACCTGCAAATAACCCGGTGTTTTCAACCCGAACCCGAAAAGAACCCGAACCCATTTTGACCCGTAAATAGCGGGTCGAAACCCGACCCGTAACGGGTTGACCGTTGGGTCAAGGGAATATATATTCCTTAAAATTGATAATGTCAAATAGGTATTGACTTATAAAATTTTAAGGAAAGATATGTATATATACGGAATGTCACGTCATCACCTTGAACCATATGCCACGTCATCACATCAAAGTGTGTGTCACACCGTCACTTTCACCATATTACGTCGTTCTGTATTCTTCGTCAGCACTGCCATGTTATCATTTCAGGCAACATGCCATGTCATCACCTTGAAGTGTGTGTCACGCCATTACTTTCATCGTGTTACATCAAACCGCATTCCATGTCGGCACTGCCACGTCATCACCTCGATCACATGCCACGTCATCACTTCGAAGTGTGTACCACACCGTCACTTTTATCGTATTATGTGGAACCACACTCCACGTCAGCACAACCACCTCATCACCTCTGGTCACATGCCACGTCATCATTGTCATCTTATTTGAGTCTCATTGTCGTACTTATAGAGTTAGTGAGAGTAATGATGATGATGATGACGGGGTGGTGGCGGCGAGAATGGTGACAATTAAGTCAACTAAGACGAGCAAGATGAGAAAAAACGTATAAATGGTAGGAATTACGATATAAAAGAAATTTTAAAAAATGACAGAAAAAGATGTTGATCGGCCCGTTGTTTACCCGAACCCGACCCAAAACCCGTGTCGAACCGTTCGTATAACGGTGTGATATTGAAAATATTAAGCAAAAAATATTTAATCTTACTAATATCATATATTAAACTAGATAATAATAAAAATTTAAGAATTTTTAGGTGTTTGTAGGTAGAATTAAAGAAAATGAAATTTTTTAAAAAGGCGTTAGTGGGACCCGTTCTGACCCTAAACTCGACCCAAAACCGTATAAACCCGACCCGTATAAACCCGTATTTTTCAAACCCGAAATAGACCCGACCCGTATTTTACCCGAACCCGGAATGACTGAACCCGTAACCCGTCCGTTTGACCCGTTTGACAGGTCTAGCTGTAGTTGATCTGTGTTTGTGTGGTATATATTGTGGTATTTGTTTGAAAGTATTGACAACGGTTATTACACATAAACCCGTTGTCATTAGATAATATATTAACAACGGTTCCTTTGACAACCGTTGTTAAAAAGTATTAACAATGGGTTCTAATATAACCGTTGTAATTACTTTTCACTAATTTTGCGCCAAATTATTAACAACGGTTATAATGTATTATAGAATAAACTATTGTTATTAGTTTTTATATTAATAACGGTTGTGCAAGTTTGACACGTTTTTAAAGCCAATAACAACGGTTAACAACACATAACCGTTGTAATTAAGTTTAGTAAAATTTCGCGCAATCCATTCTACAACGTCTTTTGGTGATTTTCGTGAATAAGCGTTGTTAAAGGGCCGTTGTGGTTGCCTGGATTTGTAGCAGTGCATATTGTATTTAACAAGCTCTAAACCATGACAATAAATACCGTGAACTCAACAAGAGCCTTAGACGTACTACTTATAAGGTAAATATAACCACATCTAGAACAACCATCAATGAATGTGATATATAACGTCTTTCCACAAATAGTAGTGGTTCACTAATGTTAGTGGGAATATCATTTAAGAGTTCCTTAAAATTATGTATAGATACGATTTCACATTTGACAAGTTCATAAATTTTCTCTTTAGAAACATGACTAGGAATCTTATGCCATAATATAAAAGAAAATAAAAAATTCTTTGGTCAATCTTCTTTTAGTTCCAACTCTCTTAGCATTCAAGAAAATATCATGGGAAATCAAATCCAATCCAATTAATACAAAACATCACAAAGGAAAGCATTTTCAATCATATGAGAGTTATAAAATAATTCAACATTTTAATTATAAGTGACCAAACGAAACCAACACATGTCAAATTGCGAAATAGAAATCAAATTTCGTCTCATATACAACAAATAAAGAAAATTTTCCAGAGTCAAATAAAAATCCTGAACTAAGCTTTAAGACAAATGTTCTGATGAAATCCACATCAAGTTTTCCGCCATTCATTAGGACACGCTGACTATAACCTCACTTGGTGTTTATTTATTTTGGAAACTTTTAAGGAGAATACAAATATAAACAAATGATCCACTATCTAACCATCAAGAATGAGGTGATATATCTAGTAAACATGATTCATAACAAACTAAGACCAATAAATTATCTTAACCACATTACCCTTAGAAGTATGACACGGACTATACTTTTGATAGAGACCAAATTTGTGCTAAGGGTTAGACCTGTTCTTTTGGAACTTATTCTCTTTAGTGTTTTTGTATAAATGTTACCTGACCTCCCCTTGAAAATAATGGCTCAATAATGAGTAAGTTCACAACTTCTTCCCTTATTTTCTCTTAAATACTCACCCATATAAAATAAGTCATTGGCGGTCCATGTATCAGTTTGGGGTAGTAAGCTATTTTAAAGTGATTCCTTTAGGGAAGAGAATTAAGGATTTAATATACAAGGAATAACTCAACAACGGATACTTTATCTTTAGTAAGACGATTTCTGATATCCTTAATAATATGCACTTTAATACTACTAAGCCCATCATACATGATTTAAATTAATGAGACGGTCCATTAGTTCCCCAATTTTCCGACTTTTTTATTTTTATTTTTAAATTCGTTAGTTTCAAAACAGACCGAATCCCATTACAAAAACTTGAACTTTCCAAACATCGAATTCATCATTATCAACATACACAATTCATGTACCATTTCCCACCTACTAAGGTGACAATCATTTTAAGATTGACTGCTCTCATGTACGAGTAAAGGGGTTTTGTACTCACTTAAGTCTATATATACATATTTTAATCAAATCAACCGATGACCATCATCTTCAACTTAACAAAAATTTTCTCATTCAAACTCGTAATAGAACAAATTTGATTGCTCAAAGAAAATTTGCTAACTTATATAGTTAAGGGCGAGTATTAGCATGATATGGGTATACTTTACTTATAACTTTGCACAAGAATATGCTAAGGGAGTCGCAATATTCTCACAGGAATTCATATTATATTTTATGCATTCCCTTTTGGGCAGAATACACAAAACATAATAACTACCTCCAACAGGAATTCATATTATATCTTATGCATTCCCCTTTGGGTAGAATACGCAAGACATAATAACTACCCACAAGTAAATTGATACCTGTCGTTTAGTACCAAAAATAATTATCTAAAACTACTAACAAAAGCTAGCGGAAGTAGGGTCGATCTCCACAGGTAGGCGGTCACTATCTACTTGTTATTCGGTCTGTCTAAGTCACAAAACGGGGGGTTTGAGTTGAATAAACTAAACTAATAAAAGCAAGGGTAGAGATAAAAATAAAGGGAGAGATGCCAGGATGTCGGGTATTACACAAATCAGCTAAAGGTAGGTCAGTCGATCTGATGTGAGAAGGGTAAAGGAAAGGTCCTTCCGGTCCGCTATCCGCCCTAAAATACAACCAGCTTAGCTTCCGCCCTCACTAGTGTAGTCTATTGCTCATAACAGGTCTATTCATTCCAATCTTCCGATCTAGGACTGAACTTAACCGGAGTAACTAGTTCAGTCGCATGCATTCAACTAAACGATTATAATTAAATTGTTAATGAAACAATTCTCACATTAAATCTCCTAAACCAACTATCGCATCATTGCTATGCTACCATGACTCCCCTAATCCTAGCATTAGAGAAATTAGCTATGCATAATGAGAACGAGAGCGAAAGATAAAGTAGAAATAAACATAATAAATAGATAAGCAAGAGAGAAAAAGGATAAAAGAGAAAGAGAGAGTTACAGTGAATTAGATCCGGAAAAGAGAGTAACAGTAGCGTTCAACAGTAAGAAAGGGGAAAAGTAACGTATGAAGTGATGCCTAAACCTAATCACGTCTTTCCTAAAAAGCCCGTGTCCATACCAAGTTACTCGATCGAGCACTTTCATAACACTCGATCGAACAAATCCAAGCTAAAACCTCTCGATCGAGGAATTTAGGTACTCAATCGAACACTATCAAAAAGAGGCAATTCGAGCGAAGACAATAGGTACTCGATCGAACAAGACAGTGCTCGATCGAGTACTTTCCAGCGCACAATTCCTACTTCGCGCACTGAACTTCAAACGGCCGCCATTTCTTCGTTACTTGGGAAAACATAGCGTTTCCGGTGGCGTTGAAAAGAAAACAGGACAAGATTTCATATACAATTAGAATCACTTGAAAATAAGTTGTAGAACTCGAGATATGGCTCTTCGAAATAGGCACTAGTAATTTAAAACTCTTCCTTTGCTCGCCTAGCTTCCTTACTTCTATGCACATCTCAAAATAGTGGTCTCCAAGCTCCAACTCAATCATCTCCTAAATGCATGCATTGGGACATGTATTAAGCTTGATTCCACTTCTCTTTGGTTCATTCCTGCAAATAAGACAAGAGAAACCAAAGTAGACAATTCGGGGGACATTTGTAACTAAATACTACTAAATATGCATAGAGATGCATGCAAATGAAGTATAAAATGTTTATATAAAATGCACGCATCATAAATAGACAAAGAAATTTCTCAAAAATAAATCACCTTTGGGCAAGTAAATTTCTAAGTAATCAAATTATTACACTTGTATTTACTCAACCACATACTCAAATTAACTTATACAATTTTCTCCTTTGGACAGGAAATTATACAAACTAATTCAAGAAGCACAAACATTCCGTAATCTTTATAAATAATTTTAAATATTAGTAGATAACCCGCTTTGACCAAGCCAACCACCGCAAATTAAAATAATTTACCGGAACACCACCCATTGTAGATACCTCATTTCTACACCTTTCGCCAACCACCCAGTGATGATTGGACCGCATGTTTGATACGCGGAACGATTTATGACAGTTCATAAGTTCATCGACAGGTGATAGCTCAAACACTCGAGTCAACCCCTTGGTCGTCATCTATGAGACGATACGGTCGTTTTGACAGTAATTAGAGTTCATTTGGAGTTCGGGTAAAAAACCGCTTCATTTTCTAAAAACCGTTTAAATGCCGAGTCGGAATATTCCAGAAAGTTCTAGAATTCTCTGGATAGTTATTCCTAATTAAAATCAAAATTTTAAGGAAATATCTTCCGTATATTGTGTTTCACGGAATAAGGAAGTGTATATCTACCGAAATTCCATAAAAAAATGCGGAATCTTTCTTGCTGAGGAGGAAACCTCTGGAGAAAGGACTGAGCAGGTGATGCGCCTCTTCAAAGGATCGCAGTAGCTGATGCGCCTCTTCTCCAGCTCTCTTTTCACGTTTTTCAGAATATTTCTGTGATTTGCTTCCAAATCCTTGTCATTCCTAAACTCCTCCATATGTTTAGTATAAATAGAAGCCTTCGGCCTCCATATTTGGCACGCGAGTGTCCGCCCTTCTCTTCTCCCTTTGTATTCTAAGTCCACGCTATTGCTTTCGACGCCTACGTGCTTGATCAATCGACCACGTAAGCTCAGACCCTTCTGAGTCTCAGTAACGTTACATAGACCGACCAATTTGACCAACTCCACGTTTAATCAACCTAATCAATTTGTTCTAAATCCTCTAACGAGGGCACTTTTCACGCATATTCGAGTCGAGCAATCGCTAAAACGATAACTTTAGTTAATCTTGTTTCGTCAAACATGTAAGTCTGAGGGTGTAAATCCCATTTATTTATTGTACTTTTATTTTTGTATCAATTAATGTAGATCTATATCAAAAGCACGTTCGAAAACCGTCTTAAAATCAATCTCTTAAAACTCGTATTCATACAACAATGAGGTCGACGTCGAGAAGAAACACAAAGTGAGAGCTGCGCCTCTTTGAAGGGTTGCAGCACTTGCTGCGCCTCTTCCAGAGGCTGCCGGTGCTCCCGCTCTTCTTCTTTTTCCTCGACCTTCTGCAATTTTATACTTTTCTTATTTCTTTTGTTTTTCTTTGTTTTCTTTGTTGTGTCAGTATATAAATCATGTTTTAATAATTTCTTTTTTATTTTAACGCTTAATTCGTTCTTAATCCCGAGTAATTCAATACTTGCGGGTTTTCGCCGTTTTAATTCAAATCAATTCTTCAGGATTCGACTTGTTCATGTCGAGGTTCTGGAATCCTAACTTGATACATAAGTTTTATTTCGATTTTTTGTTTGTCTAAATTCATTCTTAACCTAAAGTTTGTTCTTTTGTATTTCCGACACGAGACAATCATAATCATGTAAACCTTCCGTAACTTCTCGTTTCTTATTTCGTTTATGACTTGCCCAGATGCATATAATCAATTAAAACACTTCAACTCAAGTCTAATATCAATAATCCATCTTAAATCTACCAACGAACGATAACGGTGTAGCGGTTCTGACTTCACAACCAGAGCCCAGCTCTAGAACAGACGCAGGGAGTGTTGCGCCTCGTCCAGAGGACGCAGCAGATGCTACGCCTGTTTTGGGTTGATCTCTGTCCCTGAACTCTTTATTTCTTGCTTTGACGTAGCTTCTAATTACGGTTTAAATTGACTATTAATCGTATTATCACCTCTAATAATCTGACGTATTTTCATATTTTCATTCTAATTTTATTTTTCCTTTTATTTTCTTCTTCGAAATCCCGTCTTCAAGCGTGCGTTTGACGTCGATCAAATAAACTTTGTAATTTTTAATTATTTGTTATTTTCATTTATCATAATTATTATTTATGTATGATTTGATTCTATGGCATTCACATGTATTGAATCTAACTTCCAACTTCGACCAAATTGTTTGCTAAAACACGTGTTAACCGACGTAGTCTAATTTCACATACTAGGATTAATCTATGTTTGTTTCATTGCATGCATTACATCGACGACATATCAAATATGAACAATTTCCCTAATCATTAATAGAGGCCGCTATCGAGGCGGGCGGGATTAGGTGTTCGAATTAAAGAGCTTCCTAATACGTACCCTCACCCCTTACTCAGTTATCTCTGGACATCCGTGTCCATTGACATCTTTGAGAGTCATTCTAGACATAGAATGCTAAGGGTAACGAGTTCTTAGTGTTTATGTCACTATTTTGTGTCTTGACATGGCACGAGTTATTCGAACGGTTTCCAATTTATTCCACAATAAATTGGTGGCGACTCCACAAATGCAGGCTTATTCAACCTTTCACCGGTTTCAATGCCTCACCAATCGGTAACGGCCCATGACGTGCTTTGGCAAACCAAGTTTCCGTGGGAGAAGTGCCGCCGCCTCGAAACCAACGTGCGGGTGCGCGCGTCGTGGGTGGCCCGTGTCCACACCCATACATACACTCATGCTATTTAGATCTGGTATAAAAATTTGAAGAGAACAGTGAAACATGTACCATTAGACGTTAGTACTTAAACAACATATATTTATATTTTATTTGTTGAACTTGAATCTCCAACTTGACAATTAATGGTGTACATGTTTATATTTTCCGGAATTTGGATGCACTAAATCCAACCATCAATGGATTTTGGCTTACTTATTAATAACAATTCACTATCCATTTGCATTAAAACAAATCACATCAAAAGCATTAGAAGTTGTTTGTGAAAACACAATACAAAGCATATGAATTAATGAAGACGAAAGGCACCTGGTCAGGTTTTATACTTAGACCGACAATACGGCAGCATAATATCAATTATACGTTTAATAAATAATACTGTATGAAGTAACAAACTTGATCAAAAAAACATGAGAATTAACGAGTGGAGCAATATTTAACATTCGTTTTTATCTTTATAAATTTTCATGGTCTTTCATATTAGTTCGTAACAATACACTTTAAGATCATCAGACTATCCGATAAGCAATAATCTTTAATTTTCGTTGATCTAACAAAAAGATAATAGAACAGAATATTACGGTCATAAACCCTAATACAATCCTGCTCTGATACCCCATGTAAGATAAATTATTAAGGATCATTGTATAGTGTGACATACCTTTAAGCGGAAGCGTGATGCCCTGGAGTGCACAATAATAATAATAGTGATTGATTAGTGTACTAGAATCCTCTCCTCCATTTTCTAGGTTTCCTTATGATGACAATCAATGGGGCATGTCAACCCAATAACCTATTTATATATGTTAGAGGATTCTGCATGCGGGAAGAGACCTAGCCATAATAGAATCGTATTTGGGCCCCTCCATCAGCCGCCCCACGTGTAACAAAAGGCCTACACTTATCAGTCCATCACACTTTGTACTTAACTGCATCGACCGAGATGACCTAGGCCCAATGGATCATATAATCAGAGTGGGCATTACGGTCACATTCAACCCGCTTTCACAAATAAGAAAACCGACTAATGGACGTCCAAATTCAACATGGTATACTTTAACCACTTTGATATCGTTATTCAAATGATTTGCTTTGAATATGGGTGTGTTGGTGCTTCGATGATGGTGTAATGGAGTAAGAGATTGATGAAATGAAGGAGAAGACATGAAAAAGAAAAATGAAGAACCATAAAAATCATAAATTATATTAAAGCAGAAACCATCTTCCACAAGTCATCGGCGGATGGCTTCTGCCACGTGTCAAAACAATATATTAAAACCATTTAAAAATTCGTTTACCTAATCCGATATCATTATATATTCAATTTCCAAAATTAAAAACATGCACATTAAAAGATTTGAATCAATTAAATGACATACAAGCCTATAAATATCTCTAATATACTTTCCATTTTTGTTCTCTCTGTATCAACGACATATTTTCATAGAGATTTTGGAACCACTATAAATATCATAATTTCTAATCTTAAAAATTATAGAGATAAAATTAATCCCAACTTTTAATAAATGTACCCTAAATTATCGGTAAAATTGATTCTCTTTATAAGTTTATTCCGCTTTATATGTCAAACTTTACATTTCTCATCGTTAATACAATAGAAAGCTGTATTTATAATAATCTGCATATATGATCAAAACTTATAAAATGAAATTTTAAATAACCTAATTTAATCAAGCATTTCCCTTATCTAATCAAAATCAAAGATAGCTACCAACGCACACTCTTTTCTCTTTTTAGTGATTTTGAATGCTCTTTTAAAGTTATTTTGCTGTAGACAAGACATGAAATTGGACTAATTAATTCTTAAAAAATACTAATTAATTGAGAAGAATATTTGTTTAGTTGAGATATTAGAAATAATTTTAGAATATCTTTTAAAAAATATAACATTTTGATTGATTGACTTAAATTTGACTAATTAAGTATTAAATAAAACTAATTAAGGTTAGAATCCTCCGATCAGTTTAAAAAATAAAATATCTCACTTAAATTACGGGATTTAAAACTGATTGCCATGATTACATAATTTCACATTATTTCCTAAAAGATTCCGTATAATGATTAATATATCAATTAAGTTTTAAATACGACTAATTAATTAAGGTTAGAATCCTCCGGTGAGTTTAAAAAAAATCTCACTTAAATTACGGGATTTTAAACTGATTGCCATAATTATATAAATCGCATTATTTCCTAAAAGATTCCGTATAATGACTAATATCTACAGAATATGCTTTAATTTTTATTTTAAATGTGTGATTTATTAAATCTTTGAATTTTCACCATAAATAATATACTCTTTGCGTGATTTTAGGAGGAAATTACTAGATGATTAGGCCATTTAATAATGTCATAACTGAAATTATAGAAACTTAAGATCAGATTAATAATCTTACCTATTATAGAAGATCATAATACCATATTATTATGTTATTTTGATATAAGTTAAGTTAGCCGAATTTGTTAACGTCATTATAAAAATATAAGTACTTTGTATTTTAATGCACACATAAAAATTTGTCACTCTATAAGCCATGTCAAATTCTAGGTGATGAAAATCTTCCTCCTTTCATTTGAGTATATGTGGCTTGGTCTATATATCATGAATAAAATTTACAGAAAATTCAAAAACTATTTCATGTTGCGAGTGCTTCTTTGAGTTTGTATTGTTTCGGTTTCGAGACTATGTTAGTATCTTCTACACTTTCAATGTCATATATACTTCGTATACAATTATTAGACCTGGCAAAAGTATACCGAACCCAAAAAACTGATCGAAAATACCTGAATCGACACCTGACCGTACACCCGAAAGGTATAAATGAACTTCACCTTTAACTCGAGTCGACTGAATTGATTCGAAATCGAACCGAATTTGTAATATCCGAAATAGACCCAAGATCGAGTGAACCTGAACTGTTTCAACCTGAATTATTTTAATCCGAACCGATATATACTTAAACTGATTTCAACCCGTACATTGATGACAGAAACCCAACACTGAAACCCAAAATGACCCGAATGTACCTAGGCGTCACATTTAGGGTGTCTTTTTGTACATGAGTGTCACCCCTTTGACGTCAATGAATTAATATTGTATCGTAGTTATACAAAAAAAACATTATTTATTACTTTTTAAAAAAAATTATTCGTTTTATATCCAATGTTTCGAATAAAGACCTAATCCTTTGACATCCGATCCGATTATGACCGGACTCCAAACTCATCTGCTCTGATATTGACCCAACTTGAACCTCATTTTCACCGATATTGACCCAACTCGAACCTGAACCGACCCGAAATATCTACAACCGATTAAAAGTAAAAATTGAATCCAACCTGAGTTGAACCGATCTGAAATCGGAAAAAAAGATAAACCGAAAGAACCCGATCCGAAAGAACCCGATCCGAAAGAACCCGAACCGAAAATGATCCGATTGACCCGTTTGCCACCTCAAACAATTATATTGCCACAATGATAGTTTGGGTTTTGTTTGTTTTTAAAGTGAGCTATTGCTTTCGATATTTTGTATGGTAAGCGAAAATAATTATAAATGCGTGAGCAAAAGACATCTCTTCATAAGCTTTGTGACTGTTGTTGCTTATTTTTAATTTTGGCGGGTTTAGCTCAATATTGCATGGGGTGAAGTATACCATTTATTTTCCAAGGTAATACGAAGACGGTTTTTATATTACAGTAACTTTGTAAATCATTTGTGTACCACATATTATAGAGTAAAATAATCTCACGGGGTGAGACAATTCATTTTTGTAAAAATATTATTCATTTATTTAATGTTAATAAATGAATTTTCTTTTTTTACAAAATCATCACTGTTTTACAATGTGTGACCGTTTCAAACAATAATTAGTGTATGTGAAGAAGCTTTATGGCGGGTTTGTTCTACAAAAATGATCAACACGGTCATAAAGGCTAGACAATACTACAATTCAAAATTTGGGAATGAAGATGATCAATACATAATGACTTTATTTCCTTTTGTGTTCTCTATCGCGTGAGTCTTGCAAGTTTATTTCAGATGGTTTATTTAGAGTTAGCAAACGAGTAAGTCAGGTCATGGTCGATTCAATTCATCCTTGTCGTATCATATTTGGTTATCGAGGGCTTCGCCTTCTTATGCTACGTTGTTACCGAGTCATCTCGAATATGGTTTATTCATGAACGAGTATTTCAGATAAGGTTCGTTTGTGTCATGTCATTCGAGTCGGTTCCTTATGATAGAGTCATGTATTAGCGAGGCAGTGATTAAAATGATGTTGCTAAATTTGATCAATAAGGAATATTTTGCTAAATTATTTTTCTATAAGGCAATGATGATAAATGGGATGAAATGGTTCGGGGTCAATGAATCATAACCAATCGACCAATGGCTAAAAAGAAACTAATTAATTTTGTTACAAATACAAATTTGTTTATTAGTTACACAAATCTGGACTAAAATTACACAATTTGGACTAACTAATAGAATTATTTGTAATTTACACAATTTGGACTAAAGATACACAAATTTGGACTATAGTTATACAATTGGGATTAAAATTACACTTTTATGGACTAAAATTACACTTCCGTGGACTAAAATTAAACTTTTATAGACTAAAGTTATACATTTATGGATTAAAGTTACACATTTGTGGACTAAAATTAAACTTTTTTAGACTAAAATTACAATTTTATGCATTAAAATTACACTCATAAAACGATAAAAGATATATACTAATTACTATCAATGAACTAAAGTTACACTTTAGTGGACAATGATTGAAATTGCACAATCTCAATGACTCAAAATAAATGAATTGTGTAACTTTAGTCCAAACTGTGTATTTTTACTCTTGATTTAGTCGTAAATAGTGTATTTTTAGTTCAAATTGTATTTTTAGTCCAAATTTAGTCGTAAATAGTGTATTTTTAGTCCAAATTTTGTATTTTCAGTCCAAAATTTTATAATTTTAGCTCAAATTTAGTTGTAAATATTGTATTTTTAGTCCAAATTTAATCGTAAATAACTCCATTAGTTAGTCCAAATTGTCCAAATAGTCCAAATAGTCCAAATTAGTTAGTCCAAATTAGTTTGTACAAATTAGTCTGTCTAACTTTAGGCAAAGAGTGTAACTTTAGACAAAAGTGTAATTTTAGTTAACAAAAGTGTAATTGTAACAGACAAAAGTGTAATTGTAACATAGAAAAGTTTAATTTTAGCTAACAAAAGTGTAATTGTAACAACAAAAGTGTCACATTTGTAACAACAAAAGTGTCATTTTAAGCAACCAAAGTGTAATTTTAACAGAAAAATTATATTTTTAACAAAAAAATTGTAATTTTAACAAAAAGTGTAATTTTAGTTAACAAAAGTGTAATTGTAACAGACAAAAGTGTAATTGTAACATAGAAAAGTGTAATTTTAGTTAACAAAAGTGTAATTGTAACAGACAAAAGTGTAATTGTAACATAGAAAAGTGTAATTTTTAGCCACAAAAGTGTAATTTTAGCTAACAAAAGTGTAATTGTAACAACAAAAGTGTCATTGTAACAACAAAAGGGTCATTTGTAACAACAAAAGTGTCATTTTAAGCAAGCAAAGTGTAATTTTAACAGAAAAATTATAATTTTAACAAAAAAAGTGTAATTTTAACAGAAAAAAGTGTAATTTTAACAGAAAAAAGTGTAATTTTAACGGATATTAACAAGGCGAGATTTGTAAAATATAAAACAAGACAATATAATAATAAGACGAGATTTTAAATACCAAATCTGAAAAAATATAGTCCGTATAACCTAGCAAAAAAAAAAATACAACAGCCACAATATTAAAGATCTAAAACTTTTAAAAAATAAAAGGAAAAAAACTAAAAAAAAAATAAATGAATCTAAAAAAAACCAAAATAAAAGGAAAAAAAAACAAAATATACAACAGCCACACCGAAATGAAATATATATAAAAAAAACCAAAATAAAAGAAAAAAACTAAAAAAAAATAAATGAATCTGAAAGAAAAAACAGTAGGTGAGGAGGAGAGAGGTGTCGGGGGGATCTGGGGAGCGAGGAGGTAGCAGGCGGTTGTGAGGAGGGAGGAGGCTGATCGGTGGCGTTAGAGGAGGAGGAGAGGTTGAGGGAGAGCGACGGCGGGCTTGGGGACGACGGCTGGGAAGAAGACGACGGCGGGGAAGGGAATGTTGGGTGGTGGTGCGAGGTTAGTGGCGGGGAAGGCGAAGGGAACGGCGCCGGGGAAGGGGAGGCTGCGGTGGTTAGGTCGCCGGAGGAAGGAGGGGTTGTGTGGTTTTTTTTTTCTCAGATTTTTTTTGGTTTTATTTGTTTTGGTTTTTCTTAGATAGAGAATGTGAAAGTGAGATTTAGAGAGTGAGAGGAGGAGTGTGATAATGAGGGAAGAAGTGATTATTGAGAAATTTAATTGAGTTGAGGAGGTAATTAAGGGAGCTTGATTTCTAGGCCTTCATTGAGATCTAATCTCACCCATTGATTCCCTTCATCCTAAGGCCCATATGAAGACTTAGGAACTCAACAGATGTAAGGGACTTATTTGAACTTTACTCTTTCTCTCTCTCTCTCTTTATATATATATATATATATATATATATATATATATATATATATATATATATATATATATATATATATATATATATATATATATATATATATATATATATATATATATATATATATATATATATATATATATAGTAATAAGATCATCTAAGTCCATGTCTTACATTTGAGTCCATGAGTTCTATTGTCATCCCTTAGATCTTGTTATTGAATGGCTTAGATTAAAAGTAAAAAGCAACTAATAATATTATTCTAATGGTTAAAATAATTACCTCTCTCCTCCTACCACTCATAGGGTATTAGCATGCATGCGACTTGTCAATCAAAACATCACTCACACACGTCCTACTAACTTCCCCCACTTATCATCTCTCCATTATTCAAAATTAATTTTCCCCCAAAACATTTCCCCCAAATTAAACCCCATTCATTTCAATCGCTTAAGATTTAAATCGCTAAAAATCCTCCAATTTTATCGCTTTTTTGTTACCTTATTATCGTTTTTTTCTCCATTTTCTTTGCTCACTTGCAAACTGCCATTGTCGTCCTTTCAGATCACTTCAAACGGTAATTTTTTCTTGGTTTTTAGAGTTATATGATTTTTTTCTGGGTTTGTAGAGTTTTATTATTTGTTCTCTTCCTTTATTTAGACGTTTTTTTATAATTTATTGGTCATTGTTATGTAATTGCAGTGTATTTAATCACTGTATTTTGTCACCATTGTTGTCAGATCGTTCTATTTGATCTTTTGTTTTTGCTTTCTTCATTTTGATTACGCATTATTTTTAGCACATTTAGGACATTTATTTTTCATCACTGTATATTGTCAACAAACGTTTTTAGCACATATGTTCATATTCATTAAGATTACACAGAGTTTTTTTGAAAAATCTCACTTTTGTTGATTACAATTACTCATTCTCTGTTAAAATCCATTTTCATTCAGATTACACTTTTGTTGCTAAAATAACACTTTATGCTGCCAATTTCACCTTCTTTTGCTAAAATTACACTGTTGCCTGTAAAATTACACTATTTTTTGTTAGAATTACACTTTTGTCCGATAGAATTACACTTTTGTTTGTTGAAATTACACTTTTGTCTTTTAAAATAACATTTGATTTTGTTAGAATTACACGTTTTGTTGCTAAAATAACACTTTATGCTGTTACAATTTCACCTTCTTTTGCTAAAATTACACTGTTGCCTGTTAAAATAACACTTTATTTTGTTAGAATTACACTTTTTTATCTCGCTAGAATTACACTTTTTTTGTTGAAATTACACTTTTGTCTTTTAAAATAACATTTGATTTTGTTAGAATTACACTTTTGTTGCTAAAATAACACTTTATGCTGTTACAATTACACCTTCTTTTGCTAAACTTACACTGTTGCCTGTTAAAATAACACTTTATTTTGTTAGAATTACACTTTTGTCTGCTACAATTACACTTTTTTTTTTTTGTTGAAATTACACTTTTGTCTTTTAAAATAACATTTGATTTTGTTAGAATTACACTTTTGTTGCTAAAATAACACTTTATGCTGCTACAATTACACATATTTTTTTATAAAATTTTCATTTGTTCTGTTAAAATTACACTTCATATTGTTAGAATTACACTTTTGTCTGCTAAAATTACATTTTTTTGTTAAAATTACACTTTTGTCTGTTAAAATAACATTTTATTTTGTTAGAATTATACTTTTGTCTGCTAAAATTACACTTCATATTGTTAGAATTACACTTGTGTCTGCTAAAAATTACACTTTATGCTGCTACAATTACACTTTTTTTTGTTAGAATTTTTCTTTTGTTTGCTAGAATTAATTTTTTTTAATGTTAACAGATGTCAGATGGAAATGAGGTTAAATCAGGCAAGTCCAAAAAAGCAAAGGTGCCTGTCAAGTTGAAGAAGCAGCTTGTTGAGCAGGTTGAAAAACTTAAAATTACTGTTATTTGTATTTTGTGCGGTGTAAGGTCTATATGTCACGTTTTTAACTACTGTTACTTTTTTCTTCAGCAGACCCCAGATCACGTTGAGGCCAAGCCAGCCAAGATCAAAATAGCAAAGGTGGCTGTCAAGTGTCGGCCGAAGCAGCTTGTTGAGCTCATTGAAAAGCTTAATGATGCGCAGCGAGATGCAGTACGGAGGATCGGTTTCGGTGGTATTTTGGAGCTTAAGCTCAAAACATATCCAATGGGTTATGTTAAAGATTTTCTCAAAGCATTCAGCGACGAATCCTATATTTTTCGGGCAGCTAAAGATAAGGAGTTCATGGTCACCAAGCATGATGTGTATGACTGTTTTATGTTACCACTTGGTCCTAAAACAGTTGATCTAGTACCTACGGGCCGCCAAAAGGATTCTCAAGCGCCGGAGAACAAGCAATTGAAAGATAAATGGCGAAAAGCGTACAACATAAAAAGGGTGAACGAAGGCATTAATTTAGGAATTGTCTTCCAAGATATTTAAAAAAAAAAAATACAAAAAAGGAGGTCCTCAATTCTGCAGGCTATTTGTTCTGCTCGCCATGTCATCATTCCTAACCCCAACGTCATACAGCGGGGTTGACTTCAAGCTTTTGAGAGCTGTTGAAGACGTGGCGTCGATTGCGCAGTACGATTGGTGTACTTATGTGCTGGAACATTTGGTGAAGGCTGCGGCAGCCACTGGTGAAAATAAACAGACCTTGTTGGGGTGTATCCCCTTCTTAATGATTACGTACTTTCAACGATTCGATTTCCGTGGTAAGAGTTGTCGCCACAGCCTGCCTCTCATTAAGCATTGGGACCGGCAGGCGCTTTCAGACAGACTACATGGTGAGCTTGACAAGAACCGTTTAGGTCGGCAAACTTGGTCCTTGGTTAAGTATCCTCGGTGCCTTCAAAGGGAACTGTTAAGCATTGGCGGGGTTCCTAATGACAGCCAAGTGTTGGCCATTGGCAATGTGGTTAGTGATTCGGCATTACAAGTGACTTCAACTTCCGACAGGAAGAAGTTCATCGAGATTGAACTGCCATCTGGTGTTGATGATGACGAGGAGTTGAAAGCTCGGGCTGTAGATGTAAGTGTTATTTGTTGATTTGGCAAGGCTAATTTAATGAATTTAAAGTTACTCTTTATTTCACTACAATTACACTACAATTGTAATTGCGATATTAATCAGTAATTGCTTAAATTAAAAGGTTGTCAGTTAAAATTATACTTTTTAAAATGAAAATTATACTTTTGTATGTTACAATTACACTTTTGTCCTTTAAAATTATACTTTTTAAAGTTAAAATTGTACTTTTGTAGCTTACAATTACACTTTAGTCCGTTAGAATAATACTTGTTGCCCTTAGAATTACACTTATCAAAGCTAAAATAATACTTTTGAATGAACACTTTTGACTGAACAATTGTCAATTATCTGTATTTTAATGTAGGATGTGCATGAGCTTTACTTGAAGATGCAAAGGAATGCTACTGTCTTCTATTCATGGTATGCAGATGCAACCATGACGCTCAAAAGGTTAACAGGAGGGATGAACTATTCTAGTGACCCTGTCGCTACACAATGCACACAATCATTCTTTCAAAGCCAAAGGATGAAGGATTATGCTCTGGAAATGCAGGAGATAGCTGAATGAATAAATCAGTCCGTGAAATCAGTGCCTGTGCTGCAACAAAGTCCAGGTGATCAGTATCAGAATGATGAGGTAGATGACGAGGGGTACGAGCAGCATGTTGGTGATGATGATGAAGAGGAGGACAATGGTGATGAGGACGAGGGAGATGACGAGGATGGTGATAATGTTGAGGATGAGGAGGATGGTGATGATATGGAGGATGATGGATACGATAATGAGAAAGAGCTGACTGTAGATGTTGGTACAGACCGCGAAGGCACGGTGGCCGCCTCAATTGTTTCGGATGAAGCAGCCAGTGAGAAAGCACGGGAGGTGTCTACACAACAGATAATGGAGGCCGTGCAATTTTACGACTCGGCTGAATTTAAGGACTCTGCTAACAGAGATGATTACAGTAAGGACACCAACGTGGACGTTGGTAGTACTCGTGAGATTTCCGTTATTTACAGAAGGAGGAAGGTAGATGGAAAGCAGGTGGCTGTTAATGAACCACCAAAATTTGACCGGGAAATTCTTGAAGACATTTATTCAAAAGAAGATCTTAATGAGGCCGAGAAGAAGTTCTATGCGAATGCTGCAGCTGCAAAGGAAGAAGAGCAGACGATGGATATGGGCGTGCCTGTGGCCGGGGAACCTCAGATAGCTGACAATAAAAATGAAGAGGATGGGCCCACGACGCCGATCCACCTGTCACTCAATTGCGATTTCGTCATGGAGATTTTTGAAGCGGAGCGCCGAGCAGAAATGCCGCCGAGAAGACCATGAAATTGGAGAGGTAAGAGAATTGGTGAAAGTGGCCTCCGACGCTACTAAGCGGTTGTGCATGTGAGTGAAGTTCGAATGCCGAGACGGACAAGGATGATGACAAGATTGGGAAGGGTAATCGAGTCCGGTCTCCAATGTTCAAGTACAACATGTCGTTCGTTATCGCGCCACTAGACGATGCTGTACAAGTGGATTCTAAATCTTTGGAATTTTGTGGGCCTGATGCTGGGGAGTCTGAGAAGGTGGATACTGCTTTGGTGGAAGTTCAGAACATAGAAGTTGACCCCCCTGCCACTCAGTTCCTATTCTCGACTGCTGAGATATGTGATGCAGAGCGCGCCGCCGAACAACATTATGAGGAGGGTGAAGGAAACGACGGATGCGCAACGACTGATGAGCGGTTGTTAAAGGGTAACGAGCAGCCGGAACATGTATATGCGTTGCAGGCAAAAGAATTTATGGACGTAGAATGGACAAGTATCGTATATTTCTCTGCGGACGTAAAACATTGTTCAGGAGCACCCAATATCGTGTGCATCTTTGAAAATCGGGAGGGGTGGAATAATGATGAGCCAAATTTGGAAACAAGTCCTCGGACAGTGGTAGTGAAGGTGGTGGATGGGGCTGCCTTTGAAGGATCACGGAGGTAATGCATTGACATTCAGAGTTTAGAAGTGCCGTGGATGAAGTTAATTTGTTAGAATTACATTTTTCTCTTTTAAAGTTACACTTTTTTAAGTTACAATAACACTTTTTTTCTTAGAATTACACTTTTCTCTGCTGCAATTAGACAATTTTTAGTTAAAATAACACTTTATTTAGTTAGAATTACATTTTTCTCGGCTAAAATTACACTTTCTTAAGTTGTAATTATACTTTTGTAGCTTACAATTACACTTTTGTCTTCCAGAATTACACTATTTTTAGTTAAAATTACACTTATTTGGCTTAAAATAACACTTTATTTTGTTTGAATTATAATTTTGTCTACTAAATTCTATTTTATTCTCTGCCACAGTTACACTTACTTTTTGATGATGAAATTACACTATTTTTATTACAGATGCGGCAGTGGAGGATGTTGCCGTGAAGTCTTCCGAAGGGACTATCGAGCACAGAGAGGTAACAGCTGACGTAGTACCAGAGGCAGAGAACATCGTCATTCCTATCCCGGCCCCGTACGTCCCTCACAGTGATCTGAGCTACCATCCTTTTTTACTTCACTCGAGTGAGCCCTTACCGTGCATGGATCATGTCATGGAGAACCTTGGGTGTTCTATTGATTGTGGGGCACCTAATCCTGAATTGTGCTTTGCGACGAGAAACCTAGCATTCAGTCAGGAGCTCCTAGTGCCAATGTTCAGTGATAGGAAATACTTGATTGACTATGCGTTCAATCAGTCAGACGCGTTTTCCGAGTTGTAAGTGTATTATTTTTTTACAAGAGGCCCTTAACATTTCTAAGTATATATATATTTGTTGGCTAAGTAAATTTTTTGGTTGTAGGGAACGATTGGTCCAATTCAGTGAGTTTTATTTCATTACCCGGGAAGATATTGCAACTTTGAACCCTCGGGAGCAAATCATGACAAGTGTTATTGATGGTTGGTGCTTGCTACTCAACCACATCATGAAACCTTCGGACATATCCCGTTCTTTCTTTGGACTAAGTCACACTGTAAGTTAAAATGTTACCTTTGTGTGTTAAAATTACACATTTGTCCTTTAGAATTATTCTTTTTTAAGTTAAAATGTTGCTTTTGTATGTTAAAACTGCACATTTGTCCGTTAAAATGATACTTTTTGCCGTTAGAATTACACTTTTTATTGTTTAAATTATACTTTTAACATTTCCCTTCTGAGTTAACAGTACACTTTTTTTTGGTTAAAGTTTCACTTTTTTTGATTAAAATAGCTCTTTTAATTATCTGTTCACGCATTTAACACTTATCAAATTACAGGACCCCGCAAGGTCTATTTGGAACGCTCAAAAGCTTGGGAAAGTGTTGAACAAAGACGAAGACATTTATGGTGGCTGGGATGCCTGGGCTGAAACCTGTCGTGCACCATTCCAGCTCGATACGGACATGGTAGGTAACAAAACATGTAATCTTGGCTCATGGTTTTTAAGTTTTCCTTTTTCTGATCTTAGCGACACACGTTGCAGATCTTTCTGCCCGTCTTATCCGGCGACGGTGATCACTACAGCTGCGTGTGCATCAACTTTCTCACCGAGCAGATTGACTACCTCGACAATCGCAAATACGATGACCCATTAGAAACGCTCCCTTACGGAGGGATAGCGCGTATTTCGGTAAGTGTCCGATATCCAAAAGTCAACCAATTTATATAGGTCGTACTACGTTAACACACTGACGTTTTTCCATGTTCAGGCAAATATGATGGGGAAGTATTTGGTGTCTAAAGGGCTGTCTAAGGGGGCAAAGGTCAGCGAGTTTAAGATCGTCAACATTGAGTTCAGCTGGCAAGGTCAAGGGTATTCAAGAAACGACTGTGGTGTTTTTATGATGTTACATATGATGTTCTACCGAGGAAGCCCTTTTCAATGTGACCTCGGGAAAGAGGATGCTATGAGTTTGTACCGTGCTGAGATTGCTGCAACACTCGTCCTCTGTGACATTAACAGTATCAGAGAAGACATCTTGATGCGGGTTGGTTATTTCAAAGCGGCTGCTGGACATCCGTTGATAAGAAAGTTGAATGCTGTTAAGAGGAAACCAGAGGGTGACATAGGGCCGGAGTCCACAAAACGTGCTCGCGTAACTGAATCTGAAGAGCCCGTTATGGAAGCGACGCCTGTTACCATGCGCATTCCATCTGGTAAAGCGCTATCCTCTGTTAAGAGCCATCCCCGTGGAAAGGGGGACGGGTTGGGCTGCTCTCTTGACTGTGGTAGAGGTGGTCTCAATACAAATGTGGTGTCGAAGCTGCTCCGGGGCAACCAAGCGTTAATCAAGGATATTAAAAACAAGAGGAAGCATGTTGCCGACTATTGCTTGTTAGATGACCACACTTATGATGAACGGTCTGTTAATCTGGCTTAATTAACTACTTCTTTAATCAAGGATACTCAGATTATTTTTCACATTTATTCTACTTTAACTAACGACTTCTTTAATATTATGGAGTGCAGTGAACAGCTGGTCTGGTACACCCGTCACGCAACGCTTCGGAGAAAAGACATTATGTCATTGATGCCGGAAAACCTTATGTCGTTGAATGTCATCGAGTGCTGGTCGATTTTGATGAACCATTTGGAGAAGGAGGAATATGGCGACCAAATGAGGATGTCATTCTTTGGTATACGTCACATGGTAATTTCATTATCCATTGCATAATATTTATGCCCACTTCTATTACACCTTTGTTACTTAGAATGTCACTTTTCTAAATTACAGTTATATTATGTTAATGTTTCACTTTAGTTCTTTTAATCAACAAAAGTTTCATTCTAACAGCCTGAAGTGTAATTTTAAGGGACAATAGTGTAATTTTGGGTGACAATGTAACCACATTAATCATGTTCACTATTGCCTTTTAAAGGAGTTACTGTTGGGATTGCTCGAGACGTTTGAACAACCAGGCACACAATCAGACAGCAACTATGACGACTTATACCAGATCTGGGACACCTTCATCGTCGATAGTGAGCGTACCGTTAACTTGAAAACAGACTTGCTATTTGTCCCGTTCTGCATTGACGACCATTTCGCATGCGTATGTATCAATCACAAATCAAATACAGTCGACTTGCTGGACGGGCAAAGGCATTCTGATTTGAAAAAGTCGCAGTTTAGCAAAGCAGCGCGTTTAATTGTAAGTTATTGTCGATCCCTTTCTTCCGAATGCTATCTTTTTTGTTCAATCAGTTTTTTAAAGGTAATTATGTACATATGCAGGCTAGCGCAGTGAGTGATTATTTAGAATCACGGGATAAGGACAAGAAGAACACTAGGGCACGGGAAATTCCTAATTATGTGTTGCGCCAGATACCTTTCAGCGGGATGTCACCTACTCTCAACCAACCAGAGTCGGGTTTGTTCACCATGATGGCTATGCTCTTATACAAGGGTCTTCCTTTTCAGCATGAAGACCCCGAGAAGAAGAAATCACGGCGCTATTTGGTGATCCAACTGGTAGCCACCCTCGTTCTGGCAGACATGAACATTTTGCGCGAAGGTGTGCTCGAGAAGGTCAAAGCTTTTGTTAGCACGAAGGACAAACTGTGGAAGGTATTACAACAGAAGCGTAGACAGCCCCGTGCCAATGTGAAAAAATAACAACCTTAATTTAGTAGTTAAGTTTTTGTGGGAATATTAGTACTGGCTATGAAAACACTTATTTCATACTTTGTATTATTTGTAGATGTTAGCAACCTTAATGTAGACAGTTAGTTCTTGTGTAAACAATCTTTCAACATTTTATAAAAGAATGCCTTTCCTCTCAAGCAAGATGCAGCCACAAGTGTAATATGTTAGTTAAATCAGTCAGAAGAAAGTGTGACTGTAATACACAAAAGTGTAATTCTAACCGACAGAAGTGTAATTCTAACCGGCCATAGCAGTGACAGATAGACCTTACATTACACAAAATATAAACGTAATTTTAAAAGGCAAAAGTGTCATTTTAGGAGTTTTATTTATGAAAATATAGTTATGTTGTTTTACCTATTTAAAAGATGGTGTAATAATAACTATGTTATAAGGCTTTAGTATAGGCGAAGTGTAACTGAAATTGCATACTCAGTAATTATCATGAGCTTAAGTGTATTTCTGATCATAACAATCCTACCCTAAGCAGATATGAGGCCATTGCAATTTTATTCCCTGGATATGTGTAATTTTAACAACATAATTTGTCATAATAGTCAATAGTGAAAATTTAAACGTTCTGAAATTGCACATTATAACTGTGTCGTCTAATAAGAAATACTTCATCAAAATACATTGTAATAACAACGGCGACCAGTTGTCTTCCTGGCAGTTTGATGTCTAAACACAATACGAAACATCATGTTGTACCTCGTATTTTGTGTAGACATCCCCAAAAAAATGTACTACCTATTACGTATTATATTGATTATTCTAAGATGCCTTCTTCTTCTTCTTCTTCTTCTTCTTCTTCTTCTTCTTCTTCTTCTTCTTCTTCTTCTTCTTCTTCTTCTTCTTCTTCTTCTTCTTCTTCTTCTTCTTCTTCTTCTTCTCCTTCTTCTTCGTCTTCTTCATCTTCCTCTTCTTCCGACGAGGGTTCTGCCGATTGCGACACTGGCGGGTGCTCTGCGAATGGGTTAGGGCAGTTCCTTTTGTCATGGTTACCTAATCGCTTGCAATTTTTACACATACGTTTTGGCTTCCTTGCCAAAGCAACTGCTTTTTCCTTCACCGACAACATTCTCTTTCCGCTTCCCTTGTTCTTGGATTTCTTGGGCGGCAAAATGGTTATCTCCTCACCAGGAGAACATCCAAGAATTTTCTCCAACTGTTGTTGTTTATTCAATGGTGCTCCTAATGGTGAAAGTTTCTCCTTAAACTGTCTAATTAGACTCGAAAAGTTCTCGACATCATTCTTCATTTTGCCCATGAGCAACCCAACTGCCCGATGAATCTCCACCACACATCGACATCGCAATCTGTTTTCCATCTATTATATCAATGTCCTCAGTTGCTTCACCATTACAATCGAACATTTTAGACAACCTTGCATCTTTACACCATCTTTTAACAACACATTGTTCTGGAATAATCTTCACTCCGTTTGATGAGTAAATCCAAATGACATGCCGGCAAATAATGCCTTTCCTTTCAAGCATCCTGCAGCTACAAGTGGCTTTCAATGTATCTAGTTCAACAATATAGAGTAATATGTTAGTTAAATCAGTCAGAAGAAAGTGTGAGTGTAATACACAAAAGTATAATTTTAATCAATAAAAGTGTGATTTTAACGGATAAAAGTATAACTTTAACAATATAATTTTAACAACTAATTGTTAATTGTAACTACCCAAAGTGTAATACTAATCAATAAAAGTGTAATTTTAACGGATGAAAGTATTATTTTAACAACCAAAAGTATAATTCTAACAACCCTAGTTGTAATTTTAATCAACAAAAGTATAATTTTAACGGAAAAAAGTATAATTTTAACAAACAAATGCTACAGAATGATACCTGGGCAGTATGTGACCTCATAATTTCTGTCCCTGTTTAGATCTCTTACAGTGGTCACTTCTAAAGAGCCACTCTCAGTGAATCCTCTACTTGTACAAGTACCAATTGAGCACTTAGCCTCTTCTTTAAATTCCTCGAATACTTTATGACTGTACACTTGCGCCCCGTGCACTTCGATAGGTAGATGCGTTGATATTTCAGGGAAACTGTGTCTGTTACAGTTGTCAATCTGTTTCTGTGTGTGTCTTTGCTGGTCCATCGCGCTGTCAAAACGCATCGAAAACTCAACTAATGTTCCTGACTTACTCTCAAATCTCTTAAAAAAACTATTTTCGCTCTCTGATCTTTGGGTTGTCCTCATAACACCCCCCATATCTAGGTCCCTACAATGAGCCATAACCCATTGCTTCCTTTTAACGTACATTTCTTCAAACCAGTCAATGTTATTAACATTGTGTTCCCTGCCAATTTCTTCCCATTTTGCATCGAACTCTGCCGCTTCAATGTCGTCATCCCATATTATGGCATTCAATTTCTTTAGAAACACTGAATAATCATCTCTCGCCATTCCATACTTGCTTGGAACCTTGTTCATGATATGCCACATACAATAGCGGTGCCGCGCTGTCTTGAACACCAATGGCACCGCTTTAAGAATACCAGGATCCTGATCGGTGATAATGTACTTAGGCTCTTTGCCACCCATCGCTCCCAGAAAACGGGTGAACACTCATTTAAACGAGTCTGCATCTTCATGAGTAACAAGCGCTCCACAGAAAGTGACTGACCGTTTATGATTATCAACCCCGGTGAAAGGTGTGAAGGACATGTCATACTTATTGGTGGAATACGTCGGATCGAACGACACTGCATCCCCAAAAACTGAGTAGTTCCTTCTAGCGATCCCGTCGGCCCATATAGCTTTACTAAGGCTACCATCAGAATCAACATCATAGTCAAAGAAGAACCCTGGTCTAGTAACAGCCAATTCCTTAAAGTGGTCCACGAACATCTGACCGTCCCGTTCATGAATGTAGCATTTCACATCCCTGTGAAAGTTCTTAAAAGAATTCAAACTAGCTCCGATGTTTTCAAACCCATTAACATGTTCCTTCAAAATTTTGTAAGTCTTCGTAGCTCCTATCTTCAGCTGTTGATTGTAGACAATCTTTTAGATGAACGGATTTTAATCACCAAAAACATAATTAAAACAGATACAAATATATCAGTTAAAAAAAAAGAAAAGTGTTGTTTTAACAAGAAAAAATGTAATTGTAGACTCAATAAGTGTAATTTTAGTTGATTAAAGTGTAATTCTAACAACATAAAGTGAAATTATAACATAAACAAATGTCATTTTATTCAAGAATAGTGTAAATTTAATAATAACACTTTATTTTGTTAGAATTACACTTTTGTCTGCCACAAGTACACTTTTTTTGTTGAAATGTCACTTTCGTCTTTTAAAATAACATTTGATCTTGATAGAATTACACTTTTGTTGCTAAAATAACACTTTATGCTGCTACAATTCACTACTACAAATACAGGCAACCACAACGGCCCTTTAACAACGCTTATTCACGAAAATCATCAAAACACGTTGTAGAATTTATTCCGCGAATTTTACCAAACTTACTTACAACGGTTATGGGTTGTTAACCGTTGTTATTGGTTTTAACAACGGGTCATACTTAAACAACCGTTGTTAATGAAAAAACTAATAACAACGGTTAAATTTTAACCGTTGTTAATGGTTTGGCGCCAAATTAGTGAAAAGTAATCACAACGGTTATATTAGAACCCGTTTTTAATAAGTCTTAACAACGGTTGTAGACTCAATAACCGTTGTTATTAATATTATGAAAATCTTAAGAACAACATATTGCTTTATTCTCTGCTTATACGCTACAAACACAAACACAAGCTAATCTGCTACTATATCATCCTCCATTCCTCCCTCGATCGTCTCTCTGTCTTCATCTCCAGTCACGTTGTCACGTCTTCTCTCCCTCATCGCGCGTGTTTATCAATCAGGTATATATATGTTTCTTAGCAACGCTTATAACTAGATATAGAATTTTTTGGGTTATTATCTAATTTGTTGATAATTTAGCTTAATTGCTTTCCTGAATTTCGTTTATTTGTTTGCCTATTATTGTATTTTCTGAATTAGTTGCCTATTATTACGAATGTAGAATAATGACTCGAACTTGGATGATTGATGCAAATATGAGTGACCGCACCTACAAGGATGGTTTAGCTGAATTTTATGAATTCGTTTCGAACAATTTAAAAGGTTCTTCTAGTATTGCATGTCCTTGTGAAAGATGTGGTAATATTAGCTATATGGCTTTTATGGACGTTAAAATACACCTAGAAAAGTGGAGATTTAGTCGATCCTATACACTTTGGATTTTTCATGGGGAATCATTAGAGGAAGAGAATAACTCTAAAGAAGATGATGTTGAGGTACACGAAAGGCTAATCGATGATCCCGAGTTTGCCGAGTTTTTGAGTTGGAAGAGTTGGAAGTAGAGAAGTTGAATGTTGGGTCTATAGATAATGAAGAGAATGATGATGAGTCCATTGCTTTTGAAGATGTAGGTGATGACACTAGTAATTGGGATGACCTTAACAACATGTATGAGAAGTTGTGTGAGTCCTGAAGCACCTCTTTATCCTGGTTGTAAGTTCACAAAAATGTCTATTTGTGGTGAAGTTGTATAATATCAAGGGGGCAAATGGGGTGAGTGACACGTGTTTCACTAGTTTTTAGCCTTGATAAAGGAGTTGCTTCCTGATGGTAATGTTCTACCTGTTAAGACATATGAGGAGAAAAAACTAATAAGAGGAGTGGGTATGAAATATGAGAAAATACATGCATGTCCAAATGATTGCATATTGTATCGGAAATTATATCAAAACTTAACCAATTGCCCTAAATGTTTGGAGTGGCGTTATAAGGATAAGGAAGGGATCCGGCTAAGGTGTTGTGGTATTTTCCATTGATACCAAGAGTCATAAGGATTTATGCGAATCCCGATGATGCAAAAATGTTAACTTGGCATGAAACAGGAAGAATAAATGATGGAAAGCTAAGACACCCGGCAGATGGTAAGCAATGGAAATCGTTCGACGCTAAGTATCCCGAGTTCGGCAATGAACCTAGAAACTTACGTCTAGCGCGTCCACTCGATGGAATGAACCCACACGGAAACATGAGTAGCCAACATAGTACTTGGCCGTAGTGTTGGCTATTTATAACTTACCTCCATATGTGTGCATGAAAAGAAAGTATTTGATGTTGTCGTTAATTTACGGCCCTAAACAACCTGGAAATGATATAGATGTATATTTGGAACCTCTTCTAGATGATTTGCGATTGTTGTGGGATAGTGGGATAGAAGTATTTGATGCATATAAGAACGAAACTTTCAATTTGAGAGCGATGTTATTGTGTACAATAACCGACTATCCGGCTTATGGCGACCTTTCGGGCACACAGTTCATGGGAAAGAGGCTTGTCCATTGTGTGGGGAGGATATCGAGTCCGAATACTTGAAGTCTTCTCGTAAGTATGTGTATATGGGAAATAGGAGGTTCTTGTCTCATGACCATTGTTATCGCAAGATGCAGAAAGCATTCAATGGAAGACAAGAACTTCGTCAACCTCCTAGAATTTTGAGTGGGCATGAAGTTTATCGGAAAGTAAAGCATATTGAGATAGATTATGGGAAGAAGATTATGGGCTCTAAATTGTCTACTCGTGGGTATAAGAAAAGATCCATATTTTTTGATAAACTTCCATATTGGCCGACGACTGGAGGTCGAGGCATTGCCTCGATTTCATGCACATTGAGAAAAATGTCCGTGATAATATTATCAATACCCTTCTGAATGTTCCTGGTAAAACAAAGGATAACGCCGCAGCTAGGGAAGATATGAAAATGATGGGTATTAGGCTAGAGTTGGCACCACGGAAGAGAGGTAATCGTACATTTTTACCGCCAGTGACTTTTACCCTTTCACGGAATGAGAGAAAAGAGTTCTGTGCATGCTTGAATGGAATTAAAGTGCCACATGGTTATTCGTCGAACATCAAAAGCCTAGTGTCGATGCAAGACCTAAAACTCATCGGGTTAAAGTCACATGATTGTCACACTTTGATGCAACAATTACTACTTGTGGCTATTCGTTCCATTTTACGTGAAAAGGTAAGATATGCTATAACTAGATTCTGTCTCTTCTTCCAGTCCATATGCGAGAAAGTCATCGATCCCGATGACGCGGATTCATTGCGGGACCTCGTTGTAACCTCTCTTTGTCGGTTGGAAATGTATTTTCCACCCTCTTTCTTCACTATCATGATTCATCCGACCATTCACTTGGTTAGGGAGATTTTGTACCTTGGGCCCGTGTACTTGAGATACCAGTATCCTTTCGAAAGATTGATGAAAGTCTACAAGGACTATACATCTAATCGGTATCGTCCAGGAAGGTTGTATTCTGAACGCGCTATTTTAGACGAAGCTCTTTCATATTGTTACGCTCATCTCTCCCCGAAGGAGTTGATTGGCGTTCCTAAGAATCGTCATAGTGAGTGGATGACCGGAAAAGGTATTAGGGGCGGGTTGAAAAAATTGTGACACGTGAAATGTTGCATTTAGCACACATGTATGTGCTAAACAACGAAGATGAGGTGCAACCTTATATTCAACAACACAAAGATGAGCTCAAATACGATCACCAAAACAAGACCGAGAAGTGGATTGCGAACGAGCATACGAAGACGTTTCAAGAGTGGTTTAGGAATATTGTCTTACGATTGTCTTGCTCAAACTGGTGATGACATCTCTCCTAGGTTACTACGTCTTGGTTTAGGTCCAAATGCTAGGGTCACCTTTTACAACAGTTTTGCCATTAATGGATATACTTTTTACACCCGCGAGCAAGATGAGGTGAGCACAATGCAAAATAGTCGTGTGAGTTCTGAATTTGAGGCAATGCACTTTGCTACTTCAAAAGATAAAAAGCCTATTTGGGAAAATGCCTTTATTATGGTGTTATTCAAGAAATATTGGTACTAGATTACATTGATTTCACAATGCCTTTGTTTCGATGTAATTGGGTTGATAACAACATCCATTGTGTCCGAAAGGATAAGATGGGATTTACGTTGGTCAATCTGGGTAAGGTTGGCAATAATAAGGATGATCCTTTCATAATGGCATCCCAAGCTAAACAAGTGTTCTATGTCACCGATCCTATGGATACGAAGTGGTGCATTTGTCTTTGTCTATAAGGAAAAGAAGGAGTAGTCCATCCGATAATGGTGATGATGATCCGGATGTCGTTTTTGAGGGAATGGATCGAGTCTACCACATGTATCTTATTTCGACGATGTTGACACCGATCATGAGGACACTGAAAGCATCTATATGCGTGATGACCATGGTGAAGGTATTTGGATTAACGAAGAAACTATGACATCCAAGAAACGTCCCCGATCCCGAGATAGTTCATCAGGACAAAGTATGCATGCATCTTTGGTGTTGTCTTATTTTCTTGATCTTATTATTAGATGTGGATCTTTGGTGTTGAAATTCTTGAATAATGTTGCGGTATGTATTGTTACGAGTTTGGATTTGTAATGGAATTCTGATAATTTTTTAAAAAAAAGAGGTTCAACAATAACAACGGTTATATTTAAATTACCCGTTGTTAATACTTTCAACAACGGGTGTAGTACCTCTACCCGTTGTCAATGATTTTTTGACATATTTCATTTTGGCGCAAATTTGGTGAAAATATATTACAACGGGTATATTTTAACCGTTGTAATAAAGTTTTGACAACGGTTGACTTTTATTGACCCGTTGTTATTAACATATAACAACGGTTCTTCTTTGAGCACCCGTTGTTAATAGTTTGTCTTAATAAAAAACTAATATAGAAACCCATCCAAAGATGCCATACACAAACACACACAACATTATTACTCCAACCGTTGGTATCATGTGTTAATTCTCCTCTCTTCCTCGCTTTTTACATTCTCGTCACGCCGTCGCTTGATTTCAAGCCCAGATTCCGTTGCCTTCCCTTATCATCCTGCTCGTTCTCTTTATCATCATCATCAACAGGTATGTTCACTTTAATTTTGTGTTTCGTCATTAGGGTTTTAAGACGATCATCTTGTTTCTTTTTTCATGCATCTGTTTGTTTTTCGTCTTCTTTGTTATCTTTATCATCCCGCATCATCTACTTTACTCCTCTTATCAGGGTTTAGGATTTTAGAAGCTCAATCTGTTGTTTTAAATTTTTATTCCTATTAGGGTTTAGGGTTTTAGATAATACTCTGCATATACGTTGTTAAGTTGTTCATTTCCAGCTATATCATTGATATTTGGGTTTTAGGATTATCATGGGTGAAAAACGTAAAAGAAGTCAAAAGAATAATGAGCCTGGTGATAATAAGCCTGGTGAGAGGGATGCTACGAAGTGCAAGAAAGTCCTTGCGACTATAGCCGCTAAGCAGTAGTTGCCCAAATAACATGGAGTGAGATGGGTTTCCCTCTTTTGGTCCAAATGCGGGTCTTTTCTCCAGTTGGATTGGTGCTTGCACAAGACAGTTTGTGCCTATCCATTTAGATGATGTTAGAAATTTGAATCCAAAATTGGCGGAGTTATACTTGGCTCGTGTAAAGGAAGGCTTTATTATACCCGATAAAAGCCATGATGAGTATTTAATGCATAAGGCAGCGGATGTCCACAGGCAGTGGAAGTGTGGCGTTGCTAGGGATTGGTTGTATGTGGACAAGGCAACGGGGGAGATGCGTAAGAGCCCACCGGAAAACAAGTGTCCCACCATCAAGCAGGAAGAATGGGATCTTTTCAAAAAGATGAGAACTACTGAGAAGTTTGAGGTTAAATATCCTCGCCTTTTAACGATTTACCTATCATTTTTTTAATTAATGAGTCCTTTATATAATCTTTTTATTATCTCATCTACTTGCGCTTTTATATAATTATTTGAAGGCCGTTAGCAAAAGAAATCGTGCTAACATTTCATGCAAGAAGGGGAAATTCTATGGTTCTCGGCGATTCTGAGAAAGATAGAAGAGGACCTCGTAAGTAGCATGCATTATTGCCCTGTGAGACTTTATTTTTTTAATCACACTTGGACTTGCATTGATACACATTTACGTGTATAAATGTTACCATGTTAATGTGTAGGTGGCAAAGGGAGTGAAAGAGGTGGATCGGCATGTAACTTATAAACATGGGCACACGCCTAAAGGATCCCGGTCGTCGCATGACAAATACGATGAGGAAGTTTTGGCCAACATAGTAAGCATTATTTTATTAAGACGAGTTCATTACTAACTTTATTATTTTAGTCACAAATATAATTTGAAGTTTATTTAATATATTATAGGATAACGTATTGAAAGAGGTAGAAGAAGGGAAATTCACTCCCAGTGGTCGTAATGACGTTTTTGCTAGAGCGATCGGCCGACCCGAACATCCAGGTCGTTTGAGGGGCGTCCCGTTACGGGTTGGAGTAACGAAATATTATGGGAAAACCGCCTGAGATAAAGAAGAAAAGGAAGACTAAGTCCGAGAACGCTGACATGGTAACATTTATTCTATTATTTTCATTTAAGTTCAATTCACATGTTATTGTTGGGATAAAAATTGCTGACACATTACATTCTTGGCAAGACTTGATTAATGGCATCCGTACTACTAAAGCTGAATCTTTGGAGGTAAGCTTTCAGAAGAAGAAGTGAAGATGATGGAGGATGTCATTTCTAAAGGGGGTAATAATAAGGTACAACAGATTGGTGAAGAGGCTGCTACTACCTTGGCAATACATGAGAAGGAAGTATCGGTCAACGAGATTTGGAGAAAGATCGGTACCTAATAATGCTTTGAAGTTGTAACAACTAAAGCCGATCAGGTACCTAATACTTCCTTATTTTTTTTTTTTTTTTTGGGTAAGATCAGGGGGTGTGTTCACCGCCAACTTCGACATGGTGCCATTGAATTGGTTAATTTTATTAGGTAAATAATGGGTCTGAAAAGGAGATGCAACTTGATGAGAAGACGGTGATGGAAAACAAAGATACATCCCCTTCAAGTCGGTTCCTGTTTTCATAAGGTATGCATGAAGTGTTTAATTAGTTAAATTTATATGAATGCTGAAATTTGTGCAAAAATCGGCCCGAGATGAAAGCGTTTTTGCAAAATCTTTGAATTTGAAGCGTTTTTGCAAAGATATAATAATGTATGTATGTGTATATTCTTCAGGCCGTAAACAAGAGGCCGTTATTCTTCACGACCCTAATAGAATCGAAAAGCCACTGTGCGTGTTGGCCGGGGTCTCGTAGAAAACAAATCTGCAGCAATGAAATCGTAGTTCATGGCGAAAAACTTTTGCCGAATCATAGAATAGTAGAGATAACTACAGTCAATCCAGGCCATGAAAAATTTCAAGCCTGTCCCATTAAATGACGACATTACCATTTTGGGAGATGCGCTTGGAAGTTTCATCCAATGGCCTGATACTCACATCTACTTGGCGAAGATATCTCCGCCGCCTCACTGAAATGCGGAAAGCAGTTGGGGTTAGAAGAAATACCTTTATATATATATATATATGTGTTACATTTTTAATTGTTGAATGTTTTTATATGTTAAATTTATATATTATTTTTTTTTTTGTAGGGAACAAAAAAGGCGGCTTTGGCGGATAAGCCTAAGTCCACAGACATGCCAACGACCTCGACTTCACAACAACTTGATGAGGTATGTATTTAATTAACTTCTCCATTTTTTTAAAAATTAACCTCGCTCCCTTTATTTATATTTTGTCTGTATTTATAAAAAGCATGGTAATTTTGTGTAGGGGACAAAATCAAAGACTCATTCTTTCCCGGACCAGAAAGTTATTAGGACTTTAAACTCCACACAATATAAAGGGAAGGATTACATGCAAAAAGTAAGAACGGTGACGATGAAGAGACTGCATGAGGAGGTTGGCCATCGCATAGCCACCGAGCAATTGATAGTTATTCCGCTCGAAGAGGATATTCTAGGGGTTGAGCGCCAAGCACATCTATCATGGGATGTGCTAGCCGTATGGGCTGGCCTAGACCAGATTGATGTCCAACACATATTTGTTTGGATGAAGTAAGTTTCTTAATAAATAATTTCATAGTCTAATATTCTGACTACTAGATAGTGTTTTAAATACCGGAATTAATACCGTAATAATGTAGGATATTGAAATTGAGAGTGATCCCCGAGAAGAATATTCCATCTGATCTATACGGATTCCTGTGCCCCTATGTTTTATCTTTATTTATTCCGGATTTCACGTTCGAACAACGGGTAGATTATATTGCTCAAAGAATTGGCGACAACCAAGAAGCGATTTTTGGCGCTTATAATGAAAAGGGTAATAAACAAATTAATATTACGTTTCCCCCTACAATTGCATTTTCATACCTAATATATGTACTTGTTATTAATAATGATGATGTCTCTTGATGTAGGACTCATTGGGTGCTAGCAGCCATCATGCCGACAAGGAATAAAGTTTTCTGGTTGGACTCTTTACATCATCAACCAAGCGAGACTTTTAAGCACTTGATTAATATGTAAGTTTATAATACTGATTTATTTATAATAACATTTTCATTTTTTATTTATAGAAAAAAGCTCTTTCATATTTTTGCCCCTAAAAAATTAGTTTCTGCCTCCTTTTTTATTTTTTAAAAAAAGGGCCTTTAAGAAGAAAAGAGCAAACGAAAGCGGGATCAACCCACGGAAGATTCGATGTTGGCCCAATTTATTACGATAACAGGGTACGTGCTCAAATACAATAACATTAAGTGCAAAATCTGTGTTTAATACTAATACAATACCTAAAGTTCAAGATTCTGATGTGAGCCTTCTCTCGTCTGTTTTTTTTATGTAATAATAGGCCCCTCGCCAGCCAGATAGCATACAATGTGGATACTACGCTTGTCGGTTCATGTTGGAGATTATTAGGCGAAGATATCTCGTTATTCCAGAAAAGGTTAGTAATAATTTAAACATGTGTTTATTACTTTTTTTAAATTAGAGCTAATGTTGTCTTGCTTTTGCTATATATATATATACCATGATGTTGCTAATGTTGTCTTGCTTGTTGCTATATATACCATAATGTCTTCTCTTTGTTTTTGCCGCAGATATGCAATCAACAGATCACAATGATTGAGCGGTACTCAAGTGTAGATATAGACGAGGTAAGAGACATGTGGGGCAACTACGTCTTAGAATATATTAGCTAGAAATGCATATACTCAGAGTTTAGATCAACTTATTAGTAAATTTTTTGTTGAAGTTAGGGAATGATTAGTTCATATGTAAATTCAACTCCTTGTAAGTATATATATATAAGATGCAGCTGCTGTTGTGGTTGAATTCACAATCTATTGAGTTCTGATGAACCCAGCTGTGATTTATGCTGGTGCTGTTGACATATATGTGCAGGTTTTTGAATGATATGGCATGAAACAAATTTATTTTTTCAAAACATTAGGAGTTTGTAATAAAAACGGTTACTAAAAAAAACCGTTGTGAATACCTTTCACAACGGTTAATAAAAATAACACCGTTGTGAATGACATTCACAAATACCCGCGCATAATATTCAACAACAGGTTTTAATCGAAGAACCGTTGTTAAAAGTCTTCACAATTTTGGAGGTAAAATTACAACAACGGGTATTAAACAAAGAACCGTTGTTACTAAAAATTTCAACAACGGGTATGTACCATAAACCCGTTGTCAAAAGTCTTCACAATTTTGGAGGGAAAGTTACAACAACGGTTATACATACGACAACCGTTGTTATATGATTCCCTCCAAAATTTTGAAACACTTTCCACAACGGAGAACACCCAACAACAACGGCTTTTAACCGTGGTGAATACTTTAGACAACGGTTTCACTAAATAAGCAAACCGTTGTAAATACCTTCTACAACGGCCGCTTTAACAACGTCCGCTTTTTTATTTTACAACGGTTTTTACCCGTTGTTATAGGCTGTATCTGTAGTAGTGATTACACATTTTTTTATATAAAATTTCATTGTTGCCTGTTAAAATTACACTTTATATTGTTAGAATTACACTTTTGAGTCCCTAAGTCTTTATTGTAGACAATCTTTTAGATGTACGGATTTTAATCAACAAAAACATAATTAAAACAGATACAAATATATCAGTTAAAAAAAAGAAAAGTGTTGTTTTAACAAGAAAAAATGTAATTGTAGACTAAATAAGTGTAATTTTAGTTGACTAAAGTGTAATTCTAACAACATAAAGTGAAATTATAACATAAACAAATGTCATTTTATTCAAGAACAGTGTAAATTTAATAATAACACTTTATTTTGTTAGAATTACACTTTTGTCTGCCACAATTACACTTTTTTTATAAAATTTCACTGTTGCCTGTTAAAATTACACTTTATATTGTTAGAATTACACTTTTGTCTGCTAAAATTACACTTCTTTTTGAAAAGTGTAATTTTAATCAACTCACCCTTGAATTATAAAGAATAATCATTTTGTGATAGTCTGTTATGTTGCATGCCAACTTTTGAATCTCTCTATCCCTGGCTGATACGAGTTCATGGTTGTGGCCACTGTGGAATCTGTCAACTCTTAATTCCCCATTCATCACAAATAGCCTGATCCTCACTTTGCAACTAACACGCCTGACTTTGTGTCTCCTACCTGAGTCCTGGCCGCCACTACACTCCAATTGTCCCTTATGTTTGAACCCCTCCCGGTTGCATACCAACAGTTTAGATTTGATTTCCCCTCCACGCCATCTCTTAGTCATGTACTTACGGACATCAAAACCACAAGCAACGGCATAAATTCTATAAAACGTCTTGCTTCCTCTATTTCGGGAACTCTGCCCAACATAGGGGGTGAACTTAGCTTCAACGTCTTTGCAAAATTCTTCTTCGTTCGGCTTTCGTTTCCCATCGTTCTTAATATTATCTGACAATAGCGTAATTATTATCAATTGTTTTCATAACAACTTAAAGTAACCCATATTCCTAAAATTATATATTTCTTAAAATTATACTTTTTGTAGTTACCATTACACTTTTGTCTGTTAGAATTATACTTTCTACTATTACAATTACAGTTTACAAACTTACAGCTTTTCTGTTACAATCAACCCTTTTGTTGTTAAAATTACACTTTTGCCTGTTACAATTATACTTGTTACTATTAGAATTACAGTTTGAAAATTTACAGAATTTCTCTTTTACAATAACACTTTTTCTGGTTTTTCTACTAAAAAATTTACAAAATTACACGTTTCTCAGTTAAAATTATAGGTTTTTCTATTACGATTCTTTGTTTCCCAATTTAGAACTTTTGCTCGCTATATCCGTTAAAATTACGAGTTTTTATCTGTTAGAATTATACTTTCTATTATTACAATTACAGTTTAAAAACTTACTGACTTTTACATTCTAATAAACCCTTTCGTTGTTATAATTACTCTTTTATCTATTACAATAACACTTTTAATAATAGAAATTACACTTTTATCTGTTATAATTACACTTTTATGAGTTATAATTACAATTTTTACAATTTCAAGTAAAGGTACAAATATTACACTTTTGAAATAAAATTCTACCATAATAATTACAATAATACTTTTGTTGCTTAAAATCACACCATTTGTAGTTAAAATTACATTTATAACCATTTTAATTACACTTTATAATGTTACAGTTACACTTTCTTCGTCTTCTTACAGTTTCAACATTACAAACAACAACTGAAATATGATGTTTAACTCTACGGATAAATAACTCCAACATTTTGAAGTTTAACTTAATATTCACAGACTTGATGTTGAACTCTATAATGTTGGAGTTCATGTTAAAAGAGTGGATTCGCAGTTTTCACATAATAACAAACAAGCTTCAAAAATAACTTAAAATATACCTCCTCCTCAAATTTAAACAACTGTTCATATTTAACCTAATGTTTTCATAAAAGACATGATATATTACCTAACTTTGAATGAAGAAAATAAATAAACAATCCAAAAATTACCTTGGCTAAATGGAATCATTTGCATATCCGTCATTTTTAACGTTGGGCGTTCCTCTTGTTGTTTGTTTCTGAGATTGGAGGATAATAATGGAAGATGATAAAGGAAGATAATAAAAGAAGCTGATAAAGGTAGATGATAATTGAAGAAAGTAGGGTTTTTCAAATTATCCCCGGAAGATGAGATTTTTTTTTAAAAATTGTGTTTTGGTGGAGTTTGTTTCGAAATGTGTTGAGGAAGGTTGTTGAGTGCTTATGCATATGTTTGTGTGTGCACAGTGGGTAATAGGCAATACTAGTACATTAGTACTGACAGAGATGTCCTCTCTCCTCCTCAACCTATTTCCTTTTTTTTTTCACGCCTATATATATATATATATATATATAGTGTCAAGTTCTCCTAAGTCCTTAATATCTTTTGAGTCCCTAAGTCTTTATTAGGGCCCTTGGATTAGGAGAATGGAGAGTGGAGATTTGCATATATATATATATATATATATAGTGTCAAGTTCTCCTAAGTCCTTAATATCTTTTGAGTCCCTAAGTCTTTATTAGGGCCCTTGGATTAGCAAAATGGAGAGTGGAGATTTGCCTACTTTAAAGCCAATATAGGCGTGAAAAAAAAAGGAAATAGGTTGAGGAGGAGAGAGGGTGTGTGTGTCAGTACTATTGTCTATTACCCACTGTGCACACACAAACACATGCATAATCATTCAACAACCTTCCTCAACACAATTCTAAACAAACTCCACCAAAACACAATTATAAAAAAACTCATCTTCCTGGCGATAATTTAAAGCAACTAAAACTTCTGAAAATAAAAATCCTACATTCTTCCTTTATCATCTTCCTTTATCATCCTCCATTCTCACAAACAAACAACAAGACCACCGTCCAACGTAAAAAATGACGGATTTGCAAATGATTCCATTTGGCGATGGTAATTTTTGGATTGTTTATTTATTTTCTTCATTTAAAGTTAGGTTATATTTCTTTTTTTATCAAAACATTAGGTTAAATATCAACAGTAGCTTAAATATGAGAAGGAAGTGTATTTTAGGTTATTTTTGAAGCTTGTTTTTTATTATTTGAAATCTGTAAATCCATTCTTTCAACATGAACTCCAGCATTATAGAGTTCAACATCAACTCTGTGAAGTTGAAGTTAAACTTCTCGACGTTGGAGTTATTTATCTGGTAGATAGTGTCACATTTGTTATGAGTTGCTTCATATTTCAGTTTCTTATTTGTAAGAGTCAATATAGTATCTGCAACGTTACAGTAAAAAGACGAATAAAGTGTAAATGTAACATTCAAAAGTGTAATACTGACGGATGAAAAAGTAATTTCAGGATTCACAAAACTGTAATTATAATGGTCGTAAATGTAATTTTAACTACAAATGGTGTGATTTTAAGCAACAAAAGTATAATTGTAATTCTTTTAACAGTAATTGTAAATTTGAAATTCAAAGGTGTAATATTTGTATCTGTAATTGTAATTGTAAAAATTGTAATTATAACAGATAAAAGTGTTATTTTAACAGCTAAAAGTGTTATTATAACAGACAAAAGTTCTAAATTTGTAAACAGTAATTCTAATAGGAAAAAGTATAATTGTAACAGAGAAACGTGTAATTTTGACTAGTAAAAGTGTGATTGTAATGAGACAAAATCTGTAAGTTTTAAAATGTAATTCTAATAGTAACAAGTATAATTGTAATGAGACAAAAGTGTAATTTTAACAACCAAATGGTTATTGTAACAGAAAAACTGTAAGTTTTTAAACTGTAATTGTAATAGTAAAAAGTATAATTCTAACAGACAAAAGTGTAATGATAACAACAAAAAAGTGTAATTCTAACGAAGCTATTATTTTAATAAATATATGGGTTACTTTAAGTTGTTATGAAAACAATTGATAATAATGACACTATTGACAGATAATATTGAGCACAATGGAAAACGAACGCCGAACGAGGAAGAATTTTGCAGGGACGTTGAAGCTAAGTTCACCCCTATGTTGGTCGTGAATTTTGGAAATAGAGGAAGCGATGACATTTTATAGAATTTATCTTTGTTGCTTGTGGTTTTGATGTGCGTAAGTACACGACTAAGAGATGGCGTGGCGGAGAAATAAAATCTAAACTGTTGGTTTGCAACCGGGAGGGGTTCAAACATAAGGGATTATTGGAGTGTAGTGGCCGCCAGGACTCAGGTAGGAGACACAAAGTCAGGCGCGTTGGGTGCAAAGCGAGGATTAGGCTATTCATGAGGAATGGGGAATTAATAATTCACAGATTCCACAGTAGCCACAACCATGAACTCGTATCAGCCAGAGATAGAGAGTTTCAAAAGTTCGCATGCAACATAACAGACTATCACAAAATGATAATCCTTTATAATTCAAGGGTGAGTATTCCAGGTTTGCTGAAGTTAGCCTTCGCCTTCTTGAACTTACAGTTTTGTTGGTTAGAATTACACTTAGTTTGAGTCATTGGAATTCTACATTTGTCTGTTAAAATTACACTTTTGTGTATTACAATTATACATATATCCGTCAAAATTACAATTTATTTTGTCAAAATTACAGTTTTCTTGATTAAAATTACACTTTTATTGATTAAAATTACACTTGTATATGTTATAATTTCACTTTATTTTGTTAGAATTACACTTTTGTCTGCTAAAATTACACTTTATGCTGCTACAATTACACTTTTTCTTGTTAAAACAACACTTTTATTTTTTGAATTTATACTTTTGTATCTCTTTAAATTACGTTTTTTGTTGATTAAAATACATACATCTAAAATATTGTCAATAATCAACAGCTGAAGATAGGAGCAACGAAGACTTACAAAATTTTGAAGGAACATGTTAATGGGTTTGAAAACATCGGAGCTAGTTTAAATGATTTTAAGAACTTTCACAGAGATGTGAAATGCTACATTCATGAACGGGACGGACAGATGTTCGTGGACCACTTTAAGTAATTGGCTATTAATAGGCCAGGGTTCTTCTTTGACTATGATGTTGATTCTGACGGTAGCCTTAGTAAAGCTATATGGGCCGACGGAATCGCTAGAAGGAACTACTCAGTTTTTGGGGATGCAGTGTCGTTCGATCCGATGTATTCCACCAATAAGTATGACATGTCCTTCACACCTTTCACCGGGGTTGATCACCATAAATGATCAGTCACTTTCTGTGGAGCGCTTGTTGCTCATGAAGATGCAGACTCGTTTAAATGGGTTTTCACCCGTTTTTTGGTTGCGATGGGTGGGAAAGAGCCTAATTATATTATCACCGATCAGGATCCTGGTATTCTTAAAGCGGTGCCATTGGTGTTCAAGACTGCGCGCCACCGATATTGTATGTGGCATATCATGAACAAGGTGCCAAGCAAGTATGGAGTGACGAGAGACGATTATTCGGTCTTTGTAAAGAAATTGAATGCCATAATATGGGATGAAGACATTGAAGCGGCAGAGTCCGATGCAAAATGGGAAGAAATTGGTAGAGAACACAATGTTAATAACATTGACTGGTTCCAATAAATGTACGCTAAAAGGAAGCAGTGGGTTATGGCTCATTGTAGGGACCTAGATATGGGGGGTGTTATGAGGACAACCCATAGATCAGAGAGCGAAAATAGTTTTTTTAAGAGATTTGAGAGTAAGTCAGGAACATTAGTTGAGTTTTTGATGCGTTTTGACAGTGCGATGGACCAACCAAGACACACACAGAAAAAGATTGACAACTGTAACAGACACACTTTCCCTGTAATATCAACGCATCTAGCTATCGAAGTGCACGGGGCGCAAGTGTACAGTCATAAAGTATTCGAGTAATTTCAAGAAGAGGTCAAGTACTCAATCGGTACTTGTAAAAGCAGAGGATTTACTGAGTGTGACTCTTTAGAGGTGACCACTGTAAGAGATGCAAACAGGGACATAAATTATGAGGTCACATACAGCCCAGGTATCATTCTGTAGCATTTGTTTGATAAAATTATACTTTTATCCGTTAAAATTACACTTTTGTTGATTAAAATTCCACTCTGGGTTGTTAAAATTACACTTTTGTTGATTACACTTTGGGTTGTTAAAATTATACTTTGGGTTGTTAAAATTATACTTTTATCCGTTAAAATTACACTTTTGTTGATTAAAATTACACTTTGGACTGTTAAAATTACACTTGTCTTAAAATTACACTTTATGCAACTAAAATTACACTGTTGCCTTTTAAAATTACATTTATATTTTGTGTTATGTAAGGTCTATCTGTCACTGCTATGCCGGTTAGAATTACACTTATGCCAGTTAGAATTACACTTTTGTGTATTACAGTCACACTTTCTTCTGACTGATTTAACTAACATAGTACTCTATATTGTTGAACTAGACACATTGAAAGCCACTTGTAGCTGCAGAATGTTTGAGAGGAAAGGCATTCTTTGTCGGCATGTCATATGGATTTACTCATCAAACGAAGTGAAGATTATTCCAGAACAATGTGTTAGTTGTTAAAAGATGGTGTAAAGATGCAAGGTTGTCTAAAATGTTCGATTGTAATGGTGAAGCAACTGAGGACGTTGATATAATAGATGGAAAACAGATTGCGATGTCAGTAATGTGGTCAGAGATTCATCAGACAGTTGGTATGCTCATGGGCAAATTGAAGAATGATGTCGACAACTTTTCTAGTCTAATTATACAGTTTAAGGAGAAACTTTCACCATTAGGATCACCATTGAATAAACAACAACAGTTGGAGAAAATTCTTTGTTGTTCTCCTAGTTAGGAGATAACCATTTTGCCGCCCAAGAAATCCAAAAACAAGGAAAGCGGAAAGAGAATGTTGTCGATGAAGGAAAAAGCAGTTGCTTTGGCAAGGAAGCCAAAACGTATGTGTAAAAATTGCAAGCGATTAGCTAACCATGACAAAAGGAACCGCCCTAATCCTTTCACAGAGCACCCACCGTTGTCGCAATCGTCAGATCTCTCGTCGGAAGAAGAAGAAGAAGAAGAAGAAGAAGAAGAAGAAGAAGAAGAAGAAGAAGAAGAAGAAGAAGAAGAAGAAGAAGAAGAAGAAGAAGAAGAAGAAGAAGAAGAAGAAGAAGAAGAAGAAGAAGAAGAAGAAAAAGAAGAAGAAGAATCAATATAATACCTAATAAGCAGTACATTTTTTTGGGGATATCTACGCAAAATACGAGGTACAACATGATGTTTCGTATTGTGTTTAGACATCAAACAGCCAGGAAGGCAACTGGTCGCCGTTGGTATTACAATGTATTTTGTTGAAGTATTTTGAATTGGACGAAAGCTTGATTATAATGTGTAACACGAACTTGAAATTTTTCACTCTTGACTATTATGACAATTTATGTTCTTAGAATTACAGATATCTAGGAAATAAAATTGCAATGGCCTCATATCTGCTTAGGGTAGGATTGTTATGATCATAATTACACTTAAACTCATTATAAGGGACAGAAATTATGAGGTCACATACTGCCCAGGTATCATTCTGTAGCATTTGTTTGTTAAAATTATACTTTTATCCGTTAAAATTACACTTTTGTTGATTAAAATTACACTTTGGGTTGTTAAAATTACACTAAAACAACATAAATATTATTGCACCATCTATTAACAACATAAATATATTTTCATAAAACACCTTGTCTTATAGAATGTTGAAAGCTAGCAATAAGCATCTGCTAACATTGTTTACACAAAAACTAACTGTCTAGATTAAGGTTGTTAACATCTGATAATGATACCAAGTATGAAATAAATGTTTACATAGGCAAGGCAATAATATTCCCACAAAAACTTAACTACTAGATTAAGGTTGTTATTTTTTCACATTGACACGGGGCAATCTACGCTTCTGTTGTAATACCTTCCACAATATGTCCTTCGTGCTAACAAAAGCTTTGACCTTCTCGAGCACACCTTCGCGCAAGACGTTCATGTCTACTAGAACGAGGGTAGCTATAAGCTGGATCACCAAATAGCGCCTTGATTTCTTCTTCTCGAGGTCTTCATGCTGAAAAGGAAGACCCTCGTATAAGAGCATTGCCATCATGGTGAACAGACCCGACTCTGGTTGGTTGAGAGTAGGTGACATCCCGCTGAAAGGTATCTGGAGTAACGCATAATTAGGAATTTCTCGTGCTCTAGTGTTCTTCTTTTCCTTATCCCGTGATTCTAAATAATCACTCACTGCGCTAGCCTGCATATGTACATAATTACCTCAAAAAACTGATTGAAAAAAAATAGATAGCATTTGGAAGAAAGGGATGGACGATAACTTACAATTAAACGCGCTGCTTTTCCAAACTGCGACTTTTGCAAATCAGAATGCCTTTGCCCGTCCAGTAAGTCGACTAAATTTGATTTGTGATTGATACATACGCATGCGAAATGGTCGTCAATACAGAACGAGACAAATAGCAAGTCTGTTTTCAAGTTGACGGTTTGCTCACTGTCGACGATGAAGGTGTTCCAGAGCTGGTACAGCTTGTCATAGTTGTTGTCTGATTGTGTGCCTGGTTGTTCAAACGTTCCAAGCAATCCCAACAGTATATCCTTTTAAAGGCAATAGTGAACATGATTAATGTGGTTACTTTCTCACCTAAAATTACACTATTGTTCCTTAAAATTACACTTCAGACGGTTAATATGACAATTTTGTTGATTAAAAGAACAAAAGTGAAACATTCACATAATATAACTGCAATTTAGAAAAGTGTCGTTCTAACTAACAAAGGTGTAATAGAAGTGGATATAAATATTATGCAATGGTTAATGGAAGTACCATGTGACGTATACCAAAGAATGACATCTTCATTTGGTCGCCATATTCCTCCTTTTCCAAATGGTTCATCAATATCGACCAGCACTCGATGACATTCAACGACATAAGGTTTTCAGGCACCAAGGACATAATGTCAGCTCTCCGAAGCGTTGCGTGCGGGTGTACAGACCCGGTATTCACTTTGCACTCCATAATATTAAAGAACTCGTTAATTAAAATATACTAAATGTGAAAATTAATGTGAGTATTAGCCATTATTAATTCAGATTAACCGACCGTTCATCAAAATTGTGGTCATCTAACAAGCAATAGTCGGCAACATGCTTTCTCCTTTGTTTAATATCCTTGATTAACGCTTGGTTGCTCCGGAGTATCTTCGACACCACCTTTGTGTTGAGACCACCTCTACCACAGTCGAGAGAGCAGCCAACTCGTCCCCCTTTCCACGAGGATGGCTCTTAACAAAGGATAGGGCTTTACCAGACAGAATGCGCATGGTAACAGGTGTCGCCTCCATAACGGGCTCTTCAGATTCAGTTATTCGAGCACGTTTTGTGGATTACGGCCCTATGTCACCATCTGTTTTCCTCTTAACAATATTCAACTTTCTTGTCAACGGATGTCCAGCAGTTGCTTTGAAATAACCAACCCGCATCAAGATGTCTTCTCTGATACTGTTAATGTCACAGAGGACGAGTGTTGCAGCAATCTCAGCACGGTATAAACTCATAGCATCCTCTTTCCCGAGTCACATTGAAAAGGGTTTCCGCGGTAAAACATCATATGTAGCATCATGAAAACACCACAGTCATTTCTCGAATACCCTTGACCTTGCCAACTGAACTCAATGTTCACGATCTTAAACCCGCTGACCTTTGCCCCCTTAGACAGCCCTTTAGACACCAAATACTTCCCCATTATATTTGCCTGAACATGAATACGCGTCAGTGTATTAACGTAGTATGACCCATATAAATTGGTTGACTTTTGTATATCGAACACTTACCGAAATACGTGCTATCCCTACGTAAGGGAGCGTTTCTAATGGGTCATCATATGTGCGGTTGTCGAGGTAGTCAATCTGCTCGGTGAGAAAGTTGATGCACACGCAGCTGTAATGATCACCGTCACCATATAACACGGGCAGAAAGATCTGCATCGTGTGTCGCTGAGATCAGTAAAAGGAATCCTTAAAAATTATGATTTAGATTACATGTTTTGTTACATACCATGTCCGTGTCAAGCTGGAATGGTGCACGACGTGAGTTTCGACCCAGGTATCCCGACCACCAAAAATGTCTTCGTCTTTGTTCAATACTTTCCCAAGCTTTTGAGCCTTCCAAATATACCTTGCGGGGTCATTTAATTTGAAAAGTGTTAAATGCGTGATCAGATAATTAAAAGAGCTATTTTATAAAAATAAAGTGAAACTTTAACCAAAAAAAGTGTAATTGTAACACGCAACGATTATCTTCGTTAACACGAAGGGTAATCTTAAAAGTATAATTTAAACAATAAAAAGTGTAATTCTAACGGCCAAAAGTATCATTTTAACGGACAAATGTGTAATTTTAACATACAAAAGTAATCTATTAAGGGTGTAATTCGGAGCAGGATTTGTGACCACTTGAGCTTGTAGAATGACGTCGTTGCTCGTCTCTTCCTTTCACTCTTTCTGTAAAGATGGCGAGGGCTCGGCTTGGTACCGAGCGTACTCACTCCGACGCTCAAGTCAGTAAACTTAGAGGGATAAGTTGTATGTTTAACTTGGCAAAGTATATTGTAGAGAGATAAGGGAGTTTTATACCAGATTAAGGTGATATTCCTATCCTTTTCTCAATGAGAGATGTGGAGTATTTATAGACTTTCACCTTTTGTCACGTAGTGGCCAAGTGGCGTAGCAGGTAAAAAGACTGTCTTACCCTCGGTAGGGGGCCCATGACAGGCAGCCGGGCGGACTGGTTGACTCCATGCCGAGGGGACTCGATGTGAGTACACGGATATGCCTCTCGGCCGGCTAGTTGCCAAGCCGAGACCCAAGTGACAGGCCGGCATGCCTTGTCGGTTAGGCCGTTTTCCTTTGACTTGTTGTCTTTTAGCTTTGACCTTGGTCAATATGTTGACTTCGGTCGGTGGTGCGAGAATATGCCCCATCAATTTGCCCCAGCGTAGTCTATGCCGTGGTATGGACCTTCGATGCGTGTTGAGCGTATTCTGCGCATGTCGAACTTCTTCCTCGGCTTGGTCCTGTTCAGGCCGTACCATATCCCCCCTCCACATTGTTGTGTAATGGTCATCGAATGTGGAAAAGGAAATGGCGCTGGACGAGACCAAGGTTGGGAGTGTCGTGTGCTTTTGATTGCCCCAGCCGATCTTTGCCAAGCCTGGTTGATCGGTGGCTTTGTTGGCAAGTAGATACCAAGGAGCGTGTCGAAGAAGATTTGTCCTTTGTATGTCGATTGACCTTCCGGGCGTGCATGCTGACACGTGGCCTTGTATTGATTGGTGGACGTTTCATGGGCTTTGCTCTGATTGGTCCATTGAATGGGCTTTGCTCTATAAATAGAGCAGTGTGCCCCTCATTTTGACCATCAAATTTCATTTTCAAGAAAAATTTTCTCTCTCTAGCTTTCGAAGAGTTTTCTCTCTCTAATTTTCGAAGCGTTACTCGGCGTAACACTTTATTTCAAGGTAAAACAAATTCTTCCCCAACTTTTATTTTGTTAAGTATTCTCTGCCATCATGTCTGCTGCTGACGCTCCGGCTAGTACCTCAACCCCGGGGGGCGAACCGCCGCATCCTGATGAACAGGAGCCACTGGTTGTCACCCCGGTAGGGTTCGGGGGTCGCAAGTCGTCTTCTCCTGAAATCGACGAGAAATATCTCGAGGGTTTTGATGATGATGAGGAGGAAGGGACCCAATATGACTCAGAGAGGCCGCATTTCTTGTGGCACGGCGAAGCCTGCTCGATCAAACCTGATCGCGTTTGGACGAACAAGTTCGCTTCTGTCTCCGGGCCTGAACTTTTTGAAGACCATTACAACTTCGGCAGGGGGTATAGAATTATTGTACCTGAGGGTGATCAGGCAGTCTGTTGCCCTCCCGAAGGCTGTATAGGCGTGTATATTAGGCATCTGGAGTATGGGCTCCGTTTTCCTCTTCATGAACGTGTATCGGCCATAATCAAAGCCATGAATGTCGCCGTGGCACAACTGCACCCGTTGGCCATTAGGACGATTATTTGCTTCGTATGGTTTTGTCTTTTTAAGGGGGTGGCCCCAACGGTGAACCTTTTCCGCCGGCTCTACCATCTTCGGCTGTCTACCCAAGGCGTCATGGGGTGGTACAACGTCTCCAAGCTGACATCCTGCTGACATCCTGCAAAGACTGGAAGGGGCGGTGGGTATATGTCGAGGTTCCGGAGGACTATCCACTGCCCCGGTCCTTCCAGCGCCGCGTCAATTTGCGGTGTGAGAGTCAGGGGGAGCATTAAAGATATGTCTCCCGTAATAAGATTAAGATGGACGCCAAGAAGGTTTATCTTAAAGACGACGAAGTGCGGGCATTGAGCATGTTCGAGACTGAGAAGGATGGCACGCCGAAGGGATGGATGCCTCCGACGCAGATCGTCCTTCAAGACGAGCCGCTTTGCCACGTCGGCCTCATACTGGCCCTCATCCAGGGTGAGTGGGGTCGGTATGAGGCCCTCCTTTGCTTTTATGCTTCGATGTTTGTGCCCCGGTTTACTTCTTTTGCTTAACTCTTGCTTTGTTTCTTGCAGATCGATTTGGCCGGGATCTCTCTCTCTCCATCCTAAGCAAGTTGGGACTTGACCAGGACAGGAGAGTTGTTGAACTGCACCTTAAGGCCGCGCCGCGTGATCGAAAGCAGGCCCCGCACGAACTCATGGAGTAGGCGTTGAAGGCAATGGACGTGGGGGCGACTCAAGCAGAGATTGGAGGTAACGTGCCGCGCCGGAGACCAAAAACAACGTCTGCGGCGGCTACGACGTCAACTCCAACTCGATCTCCAATCCGCGTAGTCCAAAAGGATAAGGTGGTCGTCAATGTTGACGAGAACGTCACCGTTCTGGAGGGTCCTCCCCCTTCATATAAGAGGAAGGAAACAACGCCCGATCTTTCTTTACCGAGGCGAGGGGGAAAGAGGAGGGGTCGTAGGCCCTCTATCCAAGAAGGCTAAGACTGGTACGGATCTAACCCATGGCTCGTATTTAGCAGGTTCTTTAGGCATTCCTGATGACAGGCTTTTTGATATGTCGATGAATGTTGACATGGACGCTTTGTCTGGGTTTTTTATAGATCAGCCGTCGCCAGCTGTTGTTCTCACCGAACGGCAATTGAAGAAGCAGCCTGCGCAGACGGGCGACAAAAATGCCGCCGTCGACTCCTCGTCCGAGAAGGCTTCCTTCGTTCAACTCAGGGCGGACGGCATAAGGTTGGCCAAAAGGCTGGTCAAGTGGGCTGAAGTTGCCGGCACTCATCTTATTGAGCATGAACAGCTCGTGGCTCAAACTGCCCCTACGCTCGAACGTCTTAGGCTTGAGCTTTCCGCTTCTAGGGAGGAGGCCGAGAGACGGCGGGACTTCTGGCCACCATGAAGGACTTCCTCGCGAGCGAAAGCTTAAGGAGGAAGCTGAGAAGCCGGTCTGGCCGAGAGAGCTAAGGTTAGTCTGCGTTGGTGATGCCACTAAGCTGCGAGAGGAGAGAAACAAATTTGAAGTCGGTTATAAGGCCATGGTTGAGCAGATGGAAAGATGGAAGACCCTGCATTCGGCCGAGGCGAAGGAGCATAAGGGCACAAAGGCTATCCTTGCTCAGAGGGAGAAGGATATTGAGATTCGAAAACCGTCATCATCCGAAATGTGTGCCGTATCGGGACCAAGTCAAGATGCTACAAGGGATGCGATTAAGGCCCTCCTTCTGAAGGCACTTTTCCGTGGCAAGATTTTGTGACTTACGGATGAGAAGGCGGCTCCGGAGGAGGCCAAGGCGCAGCGAGGCGAAGGCGGCGAAGGCTGCTCAGGAGGCTGCGGAGAAGGAGGCCCATGATGCTAAGGTGAAGGAGGCTAGAGAGGAGGCTGAGAAGGCAAGGGCACGTGAAGCTGCCAAGTCGTCCTCTGCGCCGTCCACCGACGGTGATGCTGCTGCTGCTGCAGGTGGCGAGCAGCAACAAGCATAGGGAGACGGGCGGTCGTCACCAGACTCACCTGGTCCTTCGGACAGCTTCAGCTGTTCAGGGGCTAACTTTTGAGCCATTCCTCCCTGCCATCCTTTTGGCGCTTCATGTCTGAATGTTGTAATTTTTGTTGTTCCTTCTTTTTTTGTTAAACTTTGGTAGGTTGAGCTTAGGCTATCCCTATGGGGACGGCCGTCGACTTTATTTTGTCTTACTTGTAAACATTTTTAATGAAGTTTGTTTATTTGTCCTCGGCTTGGCCGAGGCTTTGATCTCATCCTCCATTCAGTTGTCTTCTTACGTTTTTAAACATATTGAGCGCTTTTTCGTTTTACCTTCGTCTTGGCCGAGGCAGTTAGATTGCGTATCTCAACTGTACTTAAACGTTTTTAGCATATTGGTCGTGCCCTCTGCTGCACCTGAACAGGCCGAGGCAGCAAGGTTTACGTTCCCCAATTTGCTCAGCAACATGTTGGCATGTCGGTAGCTTCCTCCTCCACTCCCGGTCTGGCCGAGGCGGTCAGATTTGCGCTTCCCGACTACTGTTTTAAACATGTTAGCATATCGGTCATGCCCCCGTCACTCCCGGCTTTGGCCGAGGCAATCGAGGTTACGGCTCGACTGCATTCGTATCTATAGACATATTGATCGCTTCCTCTGCCACTCCCGGATTGGCGGGCGATCATTTGCGTTCTCAACTGTACTTATACGTTCTTAAGCATGTTGGTCGCTTTCACGAGTATCAACTGCATTTGTAGTGACTACCCGGCTTTGGCCGTGGCGTCTACTTTGGTACGACTACGGAGGGGATAAGCACTTCGATGGAAAACTTGGATCATTCTTCATAAGATATAATCACGCGTTGGGGTGCCCACAACGGTCTCGGACACCTCCGCCGCTATACGAAATATTTCCTAAGGTTGTCTGTATTCCAATGGCTCATCAGAGGCACACCCTCCATGTCTGTCAGCCGGTATGTCCCCGGCCCCTTTTCTTCAACTACCCTGTATGGTCCTTCCCAGTTGGCCGTCATCTTTCCATGGATGTTTCCTTTATTGGTTGCGGCCGACTTTCTCAGGACTAGATCTCCTACTCTTAAGTCCCTTTTGTGGACCCTACGGTTGTAGGCTCTTCTCATTCGGTTTTGATATACTGCCAAGTTGAGCCGTGCCGTATCTCGACTTTCTTCGACCAGGTCAGGGAGGCTCTCGAGGCCTTCTTCATTTTCGATTGGGTTAAAGGTTTGCGTTCTGAATGTCGGCACCGCTGCTTCAATTAGCGGGACGGCCATGAGACCCAAAGACTAGGTGGAATGGATGCACCCTGTTGCTTCTTTCTCCGTGGTTCGAAGGGACCACAGGACGCCGGGTAGTTCATCAGCCCATCTTCCCTTTAGATCTTCAACCTTCTTCTTCAACCCGTTCAGGATTGTTTTATTAGCTGCCTCCACCTGCCCGTTGCTCTGAGGGTGGTAGACGGAGGAGTATGCAAATTTGATACCGAGCTCTTCCAACCAATTCATCACCATGTCGCTCCAAAACTCTCGGCTGTGGTCAAATACAATGACTTGGGGTAACCCAAAACGAGTTATGATGTTCTCCCAAATCACCTTTCTTACGGCCGCCGTGGTCTTGGCAGGTACCGCGACAGCCTCGACCCATTTGGTGAAGTAGTCAACGGCGAAAATCAGGTACTTCCTTCCTCCGGAGGCCGTCGGAAATGGTCCTAATAAATCCATCCCCCACTGTGCAAATGGTAGGGGACTAAGTACGGGTTGCAGGTCTCGGGAAAGTGCATGTATTACCGGAGCATGCATCTGACAATTCTTGCACTTCTTGGTTTTTGCCCTGGAATCTTTCAGCATGGTAGGCCAGAAGTAGCCGGCTCGGAGAGCTTTGTGGGCTAGCGTTCTCGCCCCCATGTGATGTCCGCATATGCCTTCGTGAATCTCTGTCAGTATAAGCTCCGCGTCGGCTGGATCGACACATTTCAAGAGTGGTCTTATTACGGACCTTCTGTACAATTCTCCTTCGAACACTAAGTACCTTGCAGCGATCCTTCTTATCTTCTGAGACAGACTGCGGTCCTCCGGCAACTCTTTTGTAAGCTTGTATTTCATTATCGGAGTCATCCACGTCGTCTCGGCTTCGACTGACATTCTTGATGCTTGAACTGGCAAGTTTTTAGAGAGCGTCGGCTTGGTTGTTCTCAGACCTGGGGATGCACTGTATTTGGAAAGATTTCAATTTTGAGGTGTCAGCTTTTACCCTCTCCAGGTACCTTACCATCCCATCGTCTCGAGTCTCATACTCTCCTCGGATTTGATTAGTCACTAAGAGCGAGTCTGTTTTCAACACAATATGCTCCGCCCCGGCAGCTCTAGCTAACTCGACTCCAGTTATCACCGCCTCATATTCGGATTCGTTATTTGAGGCCGAGAAGGTAAACTTCAAGGCGTACTCAAACTCGTTTCCGTTAGGGCTGATGATAAGGATGCCGGCGCCTGAGCTGTTCGCCGTGGAAGACCCGTCGGTATACACTTCCCACACGCCGGGATGTGATTCTTCTTGATACGTGCACTCGGCCAGGAAGTCTGCAAGCGCTTGCCCCTTTAACGAAGGTCTCGGCTTGTACTGAATGCCAAAGCCGGAGAGCTCCACTGCCCATTTGATAAGTCTGCCGGATTTTTCGAATTTTTCTAATGCTTTCTCCAGTGGCTGGTCAGTTAAGACCGTCACGGGATGTGCGTCGAAGTAGGGTTTCAGCTTCCTTGCGGCAACAACGACGGCGAGGGCTACCTCTTTTCGATTTCTCGGCTCCGGTAGGTCTAGTATTGCTTGGACTTTCTCCGGATTGGCATCAATTCCCGCGGCCGACAAGCACGCCGAGGAACTTGCGGCCCGGACATAATCGAAGTTACACTTCTTTGGGTTAAGCTTCATTTTATATTTCCTTAGTGAACAAAATGTCTCTCCCAAATCGGCTAAGTGCTCGCTGTCAGACTTGCTTTTTACAATAGCATCGTCGACGTAAGCCTCGATGTTTCGCCCTTTTTTATTTTGGAACACTTTGTCCACCAACCTAGTGTAAGTTGCGCCAGCGTTCTTCAAACCGAACGGCATCATTTTATACATGTATGTGCCGTTACTGGTGATGAATGCGCATTTAGGCATATCTTCCTCGGCCATAAATACCCGATGATACCCTGAGAAGGCGTCTAGCAGGCTTAGCATGGTGTAGCCTGCCGTCGCGTCAATTAAACTATCTATTCGAGGCAAGGGATAGTAATCTTTAGGGCACGCTTTATTAAGATTGGTAAAATCAACACACATCCTCCACGCCCCTGACGATTTCCTCACCATTACAACATTTGCTAGCCACTCAGGGTAAGTACAAGGCATGATAAAGCCCGCCGCTAATAATTTGTCTACTTCAGCTTTGATGGCCTCATCCTTCTCGGTCGAGGAGTTCCTCATCTTCTGCTTGACAGGCCGAGCGGTGGAGAGTACGTTCAGCTTGTGAACGATCACCTCCCGGCAGCTGAGTATGCGAAGACATCTTTGTTCTTCCTCAGTAGGTCTAGGAGATCAGCTCTGAATTTTGGCTCCAGGCCGACACCGACAGTTACGGTGCGCCCTGGGTCAATTTCCACTTCCTCGGTCTCAGCTCCTTAGACCATGCCGACATTAGTATTCATCGGGTCGCCCTCCTGCTGCAAGGATGGGCTCTTCCCTTTCCCCGATTTCTCTCGTCCTTTGAGACGAGCTTTTGTGCTTCCCCCCGGTCCGAGATGTACATCAATGTCAGGGCCCGGATGGACATCACTGCATCGGCCTCGCTCAAATTGACCCGGCCTATGAGAACATTGTAGGCAGACGAACCGTCGATAACCACGAACTTAGATAAAACATTTTTAGCCGCCTCCGCTTGGCCGAACATCACCGGCGTGATCTGATTGACCCTGGGGTACAGGCCGGCCGGAGAAGTTGTATAGCGGGTTGGTGCGGGGGCTCGGGTCTCCAATTTTCGGGACCGAGATTAAGAAAGCACTCCCTGAACATAATGTTCGTGTAGGCGCCTGTGTCAATCAGGCACCTTTTGACCAAGTGGTTGGCTATATCCAGGTGGACTACAAGCGGATCACTGTGCGGGGCGACGACTCCCTCGTAGTCCTTCTTTCCAATGGTTATATCGGGGACGGTGGAAGCGGGGATCGCTGTTTTGGGCACAAATTTGATGGCTTGGTATAACTCATTTAGGTGTCGTTTGTGCCCATTAGCTGACCCACCGTTCTCGTTACCCCCGATGACAACCTGGATTACTCCCATCCGTTGGAAAACTGATTTTCTATTCGCCCCGTCGGCGCTTGTTCCTGGGCCTCCAGCTACATACTTGCTGAGGCTCCCTTTTCGGATCAGCTCTTCGATGGCGTTCCTTAGATGTCGACAGTTGTCAGTTTTATGGCCGGTGTGGCCGTGGTATTCGTAAAACTGGCTCGTGTCACCGTCCCCCCTCGCCTTGGGGGGCCTTGCCCACTTCTGTCCATCATTCTTGCTTAGGGTGAAGACCTCGGCCGGAGAGGCGACCAGGGGGGTGAGACTACTGTACCGCTTCTGGTAGTATGGTCCCGAACTCCCCCCGGCGCCCGCCGAGTGCTGTTTCCTATTGGATCTCTCAGGCCGTGGCCTATTCCCGTCACGGCGACCTTCATCCGTGTTGTCCCGGCGGCTCTTCCTCTCTGGGTGCCCAGCTTCACTGTAGCCTACCCAGGTTTTGTGATAGTCCTCCACTTTTACGGCTCGGTCGGCCATCTTTCTGGCGGAGTCCAGGTTGAGGTCCTCGCACTTGATCAGCTCCTTTTTAAACTCGCCTTTCGGGAGGCCTTTCATCAGTGCGAAGGCCGCCAGCTCGGTGTTCAGCTCCCGGATCTGCTGAACCTTGGCGTCGAATCTTTTCACGTAGCTTCGGAGGGACTCGTCCTCCCCCTGTCGGATAGTCAGGAGATCTGATGTTTCCACGGCCCTTCTCTTGTTGCAAGCATACTGGGCTATGAAATTGTCTCTCAGGTCGGCATAACATTATACCGAGCCATTAGGTAGCCCCTTGTACCAACTCTGAGCCATCCCATGCAGGGTCGTTGGGAAGACTCGGCACCACACCTCATCAGGCTGCTCCCATACCGCCATGTACGACTCGAAAGCCTCGGCATGGTCGGTCGGGTCGCTATCCCCTTTGTATGACAAGGGCGGCAGCTTCAGCTTAGTCGGCACAGGGATCTCGAGGACATAGGTACTGAGGGGCTGTCTGATCACGTGTCGAATGACACGCGGCGATCGGCTCCTCGCAACCTTAGTCTGGCTTCTCTCCCTCTGGCGGGAAGGGCTTCTTGTTGTCCGACTTTGGTGAGTCGGACTTCTTTCATTCCTTAGGGGGTGGCCTCGTTGTTGCCACGGCGACGCTGTCCTCCCGCGAGTGGGGGAAGGACTCAGGTCTGCCACTGGCACCACGGGCTCTGCTGGCGTTTTAGCACGCCCAGGTCCTTGTATCGCTCCGGACAAGTTGTTCGGAGTCACTTTATGGGCCCTGGTCACCTGTGGATGCGCTGCCGTCCCCGTCGTCGTGACAGGGGTAATCGGCGTACTACCCATCAGGTCCAGGAATAGCTTTAATTTGGCCGCATCGACCACATGTCCCATGACAGTGACTTGGCCGGTAGGCAGCGGTGTTTCTGGCTCTTTCGGCATCCCATACGCCGGTTCGGTGACTCGGTAGGTGGGGATCGCCCGATCTCAGAACTAGGGAACGTGTCATCCTGGAAGAATGCAGTTCCTTCACTCACAGTTTCTTGTTGCTTTGACATCTTCTTAGCTTGCTGAATGGGTTTTTTTTTTTTTAATGTAGGTGACTAACTTTTAGTACGTATTCCCACAGACGGCGCCAATTGTTCCGGGTGTAATTCCAGAGCAGGATTGTGACCACTTGAGCTTGTAGAATGACGTCGTTGCTCGTCTCTTCCTTTCACTCTTTCCTGTAAAGATGAACAAACTGAGGGCTCGGCTTGGTACCGAGCGTACTCACTCCGACGCTCAAGTCAGTAAGCTTAGAGGGATAAGTTGTATGTTTAACTTGGCAAAGTATATTGTAGAGAGATAAGGGAGTTTTATACCAGATTAAGGTGATATTCCGATCCTTTTCTCAATGAGAGATGTGGAGTATTTATAGACTTTCACCTTTTGTCACGTAGTGGCCAAGTGGCCAAGTGGCGTAGCAGGTGAAAAGACTGTCTTACCCTCGGCCGAGGGACCCATGACAGGCCGGCAGGCCTGGTTGACTCCATGCCGAGGGGACTGGATGTGAGTACACGGATATGCCTCTCACCGGCTAGTTGCAAGCCGAGACCAAGTGATGGCCGCGCATGCCTTGTCGGTTAGGCCGTTTTCCTTTGACTTGTTGTCTTTTAGCTTTGACCCTGGTCAATATGTTGACTCGGTCAGCGGGTGCAGAATATGCCCCATCAGTAACATTTTAACTTTAAAAAGTGTAATTTTAACGGACAAATGTGTAATTTTAACTTACAGTGTGACTTAGGCCAAAGAAACAACGGGATATGTCCGAAGGTTTCATGATGTGGTTGAGTAGCAAACACCAACCATCAATAACACTTGTCATGATTTCGCCCAGGGTTCAAAGTTCCAATGTCTTCCGGGTAATGAAATAAAACTCGCTAAATTGGACCAATCGTTCACTACAACAAAAACATTTACTTAGTCAACAAATATATATATATATATAATTAGGAATGTTAAGGGCCCCTTATAAAAAATAATACATTTACAACTCGGAAAACGCGTCTGACTGATTGAACGCATAGTCAATCAAGTATTTCTTGTCACTAAACATTGGCACTAGGAGCTCCTGACTGAATGCTAGGTTTCTCGTCGCAAAGCACAATTCAGGAGCAGATGCCCCACAATCAATAGAACACCCAATGTTCTCAATGACGTGATCCATGCACGGTAAGGGCTCGCTCGAGTGAAGTAAAAAAGGATGGTAGCTCAGATCACTGTGAGGGACGTACGGTACCGGGATAGGAATGTCAGCGTTCTCGCCTCGGTACTACATCAGCTGTTACCTCTCCATGGTCGATAGTCCCTTCCAAAGACTTCACGGCATCATCCTCCACTGCCGCATCTGTAATAAAAATAGTGTAATTTCATCATCAGAAATTAAGTGTAACTGTAGCAACTTAAAGTGTAATTTTAGTAGACAAAAGTATAATTCTCACAAAATAAAGTGTTATTTTAACAGACAAAATTGTAATTCTAACTCAAAAAAGTGTAATTTTAGCAGACAAAAGTGTAATTCTAACAAAATAAAGTGTTATTGTTACTAAAAAAAGTGTAATTTTAGCAGACAAAAGTGTAATTCTAACCAAATAAAGGGTTATTGTAACTAAAAAAAATGTAATTTTAGCAGACAAAAGTGTAATTCTAACAAAATAAAGTGTTATTTTAACTAAAAATTGTGTAATTGCAGCAGACAAAAGTGTAATTCTAAAAAAATAAAGTGTTATTTCAATAAAGTGTCACTTTAACTATAAAAAGTGTAATTTTAACTATCAAAGTAGTAATTTTTGTGAAAAAAAATATAACTTCATCCATGGCACTTCTAAACTCTAAAGGTTAATAGATTACCTCCGTGATCCTTTAGTGCAGCCCCATCCTCCACCTTCTCCACCACTGTCTGAGGACTTGCATCCAAATTTGGCTCACCATTCTTCCACCCTGGCCGTTTTTCAGCATGCACAGATGTTGGGTCCTCCTGGAACAGCGCGTTTACGTCCGTACTAGAATAGACGGTACTTGTCCATTCTACGTCCATAAATTCCTTTGCCTGCAACACATATACATATTCCAGCAGCTCGTTACCCTTTAACGACCGCTCATCAGTCGTGGCGCATCCGCCGTTTCCAGGCCCCTCTTCATAATGTTGAGTTTCTTCTGAGGCCTGTTCGGTTGCGCGCTCTGCTTCACATATCTCAGCAGTCGAGAAAAGGAACTGAGTGACAGGGGGGGCAACTTCTATGTTCTGAACTTCCACCAACGCATTTTTCGCCTTCTCAGACTCCCCAGCATCAGGCCCACTAAATTCCAAAGATTTAGTCTCCACTTGTACAGCATCGTCTAATGTTGCAGTAACCACTGTTGTACTTGCACATTAGAGACCAAGCTCAACATTACCCTTCCCAATCTGGTCATCATCCTTGTCAGTCTCGGCATTCACATCTTCACTCACATGCACAACCGTTCCCGTAGCATCAGGGGCCACTTTCGACAATTCTGGTACCTCTCCAATTCCTTGGTCTTCTCTGGCCGGCATTTCAGCTCGGCGCTCCGCTTCAATAATCTCCCATGATCGAAAATAGGAACTGAGTGACAGTTGGATCAGCATCGGTGGGCCCATCCTCCTCATTTTTCTTATCAGCTATCTGAGGTTCCCCAGCAACAGGCACCTCCATTTCCATAGTCTGCTCTTGTTCCTTTGCAGCAGCAGCATTCGCATAGAACTTCTTCTCAGCATCATCAACCTCTTCTTTTGAATAATACTCTTCAAGAATTTCCCGGTCAAATTTAGGTGGTTCGTCAACGTCCACCTCCTTCCCCACTACCTTCCTCCTTTTCTAAATAACGGAAATTTCCCGAGTACTACCAATGTCCACGTTGGTGTCGTTACTGTCATCCTCTCTGTTAGCAACGTCCTTAAATTCAGCCGTATTGTAAAATTGCACCGCCTCCATTATCTGTTGTGTAGACACCTCCTGTGCTTTGTCACTGGCTAGTTCATCACGATCAATTGAGGCGGCTACCCCGCCTTCGAGGTCTGTACCAACATCTACAGTCACCTCTTTCTCATTATCGTATCCATCATTCTCCATATCATCACCATCCTCCTCATCCTCCACATCATCACCATCCTCCTCATCTCCCTCGTCCTCATCACCATTGTCCTCCTCTTCATCATCATCACCACCCTGCTGCTCGTATCCCTCGTCATCTACCTCCTCATTCGATCTCGAACACTGGACTTTGTTGCAAAGACAGCGCCGATTTCACGGAATCATTTATTCGTTCACTATCTCTGCATTTCCACAAAGCATAATCCTTCATCCTTTGGCTTTGAAAGAATGATTGCATGCATTGTGTAGCGGCAGTGGTCACTATAATAGTTCGAGACCTCTGTTAACCTTTTGAGCGTGATGGCGCATCGCATACCATGAATAGAAGACAAGAGCATTCCTTTGCATCTTCAAGTAAAGCTCATGCACATCCTACACTCAAAAAAAGATAATTGGACAAGTGTTCAGTCAAAAGTGTTCATTCAAAAGTATAATTTTAACTTTGACAAGTGTAATTCTAACGGCCAAAAGTATAATTTTAACGGACAAAAGTGTAATTGTAACATACAAAAGTATAATTTTAACTTTAAAAAGTATAATTTTAACGGATAAAAGTGTAATTTTAACAAACAAAAGTGTAAATTTAACAGACAAAATTGTAATTTTAACTTTAATAAGTGTACTTCTATCTGATAAAAGTGTAATTTTAACTGACAACCTTGTAATTTAAGCAATTACTGATTAATATCGCAATTACAATTGTAGTGTAATGTAGTGAAAGAAAGAGTAACTTAAAACATGTAAATTAGCCTTCACAAATCAACAAATAACACTTACATCTACAGCCCGAGCTTTCAACTCCTCGTCATCATCAACACCAGATGGGAGTTCAATCTCGATGAACTTCTTCCTGTCTGAAGTTGAAGTCACTTGTAATGCCGCATCACTAACCACATTGTCAATGGCCAACACTTTGCTATCATTAGGCACCCCGCCAATGCTTAACAATTCCTTTTGAAGGCACCGAGGATACTTGACCAAGGACCAAGTTTGCTGACCCAAACGGTTCTTGTCAAGCTCACCATTTAGTCTTTCAGAAAGCGTATGCCGGTCCCAGTGCTTAATGAGAGGGAGACTGTGGGGACAACTCGTACCACGAAAATCGAAACGTTGAAAGTACGTAATCATTAAGAAGGGGATACAACCGAGCAGGGTCTGTTTATTTTCACCAGTAGCTGCCGCGGCCTTCACCAAATTTCCAGGACATAACTACACCAATCGTACTGCGTAATGGCGTTCACATCTTCAACGGCTCTCAAAAGCTTGAAGTCAATCCTGCTGTATGAAGTTGGAGTTAGAAATGATGACATGGCGAGCAGAACAAACAGCCTGCAGAATTGAGGACCTCCTTTTTTGTATTTTTTTCTTAAGATATCTTGGAAGACAATTCCTAAATTAATGCCTTCGTTAACCCCTTTTATGTTGTACGCTTTCCGCCATTTATCTTTCAATTGCTTGTTCTCCGGCGCTTGACAATCCTTTTGGCAGCCCGTAGGTACTAGATCAACTGTTTTAGGACCAAGTGGTAACATAAAACAGTCATACACGTCATGCTTGGTGACCATGAACTCCTTATCTTTAGCTGCCCGAAAAATATACGATTCGTTGCTGAATGCTTTGAGAAAATCTTTAACATGACCCATTGGATATGTTTTGAGCTTAAGCTGCAAAATACCACCGAAACCGATCCTCCGTACCGCATCTCATTTGGGCATCATTAAGCTTTTCAACGAGCTCAACAAGTGCTTTGACCGCACTTGACGGACACCTTTGCTATTTTGTTCTTGGTGGTTTGGCTTCAACGTGATCCGACATCTCTTTGAAGAAACCAAAGTATTAATTAACAATGTGACATATAGACTTTACATAACACAAAATACAAATAACAGTAATTTTAAGTTTTTCAACCTGCTCAACAAGCTGCTTCTTCAACTTGACAAACACCTTTGCTTTTTTGGTGTTGCCTGATTTAGCCTCATTTCCATCGACATCCGTTAACATTACAAAAAATTAATTGTAGCAGAGACAAAAAGTAAAATTCTAACAAAAAAAGTGTAATTGTAGCAAGCATAAAGTGTAATTTTAGCGGAGACACAAGTGTAATTCTAATAATATAAAGTGTAATTTTAACAGGCAAAAGTAAAATTTTAACAAAAAAAAGTGTAATTGTAGCGACTTAAAGTGTAATTTTAGAGACAAAAGTGTAATTCTAACAAAATAAAGTATTATTTTAACAGCAAATGTGTAATTTTAACAAAAAAAAAAAAGTGTAATTGTAGCAAGATAAAGTGTTATTTTAGCGAGACAAAAGTGTAATTCTAACAATATAAAGTGTAATTTTTGAGACAAAAGAACAATTTTAACAAAAAAGTGTAATTGTAGCAGCTTAAAATGTAATTTTGGCAGACAAAAGTATAATTCTAACAAAATAAAATGTTATTTTAACAGACAAAAGTGTAATTTTAACAAAAAAAAAGTGTAATTTTAGCAGACAAAAATGTAATTCTAACAATATAAAGTGTAATTTTAACAGACAAAAGTACAATTTTAACAAAAAAGTGTAATTATAGCAGCTTAAAGTGTAATTTTAGCAGACAAAAGTATAATTCTAACAAAATAAAATGTTATTTTAACAGACAAAAGTGTAATTTTAACAAAAAAAAGTGTAATTTTAGCAGACAAAAGTGTAATTCTAACAAAACAAAGTGTTATTTTAACAGGCAACAGTGTAATTTTAGCAAAAAAAAGTGTAATTGTAGCAGCATAAAGTGTTATTTTAGCAACAAAAGTGTAATTCTAAAAAAAGGATAATCAAAAGTGGGATTTTTCAAAAAAAAAAAACTCTGGATAAACTGTAATTTTAACAGAGAAAGAGTAATTGTAAGCAACAAAAGTGGGATTTTTCAAAAAAACTCTGGGTAATCTTAATGAATATGAACATAACAATCAAAAAGACCTAACATATGTGCTAAAAATCTGAATGCATGTGCTTCAATGGAATAGTACAACATAACACACTGGGTAATCAAAATGTATGTGCTAAAATAGATAAGTAAATGTCCTAAATGTGCTAAAAATAACTGGGTAATCAAAATGAAGAAAGCAAATACAGTTATCAAATAGAACAGTACAACAACAATGGCGATCAAATACAGTGCAATTACATAACAATGCCCAATAAATTAAAAAAAAAACGTCTAAATAAATGAAGAGAAAAAATCATAAAACTCTAAAAACCAAAAAAAAAAAAATTACCTTCTGAAGTAATCTGAATGGACGAAAATGGCAGGTTGCAAGTGAGTGAAGAAAATGGAGAAGAAACCGATAATAAGGTAACAAAAAAGCGATAAAATTGGGGGATTTTGAGAGCAGTTTCGTTCTTAGGCGGTTGAAATTACTGGGGTTTAATTTGGGGGTAATATTTTGGGGGAAATTTAATTTTGAATAATTGAGAGAAATGATAAATGGGGGGAAGTCAGTAGGACGTGTGTGATGTTTGATTGACAACCTGCATGCATGCTAATAACCTATGAGAGGTAGGATGAGAGAGGTAATTGTTTTAGCCATTAGAATAATATTATTAGTTGCTTTTTACTTTTAATCTAAGTCATTCAATAACATGATCTAAGGGTAGACAATGGAACTCATGGACTCACATGTAAGACATGGACTTAGTTGATCTTATTATATATATATATATATATATATATATATATATAGAAATTGCATCAAGTGAGTCTAGGTATCTTAGATGAGTCTAGCATTTTAATCTCATCCATTAGATCTACTCTAATCAATAATTTGAGATTAAATCTCGAAATTAAAACTAACCTACATAAACCTCAGTTTCACGCTTCTATCCTCATAATTCAATATCACTTTCTCTCTCTTTATTTATTCTCTCTCTACGAATTCCCCTCTTTTCCCTATCTTCGTTCTCCTGTAAAACAAATATCCCAAATATACAAACCTAATTTTAATTTTCAATTACGGAATCAATTAATTCAAGAATTCAATCAACTCTGTCATACGATTCAATTTATTCAACTTAATTTTGATTTTTAATTTGATTTCCAATTTCCTCCGCTTATTCGATTCCTTTTTTCCATGTGTTTTTCGATTTATCGTTGCTACTATAGATGCGATTCTCTGAGACATCAACATGCGCGTGAGTAATTTCATTGATCCTTTATCTTTGATTAAATTGATGTCGATTTACGATTTTTAACGATGATTTTTTCCTCCTATTTAAATTTTCGATTATCACTAATTTAATTCAAGCAACGACATTAATTTATGATTTCATTCATCAATTGATTTTCGGATCTCAAACATTTAGCTTATCCTTCAGGTGAATCATCTTCACTATTTCTTCATGTTTAGTTTCCTCTTGATTTTCCTATGTATTTTTTATTTTCTCAACGATTTTTCATCTCAAGTAAACACCTGGATGTTAAACCCTAGTTTTCGTGTGTTTTAGAGTTCATGAACATAGTATTTTACGCCACTATTATGATTCGATTTTAATTCCAGATTTGTTGACTTTTAATTGATGTGTGTTGGATCTTTAATTAGAATGCAAACGAAAAAAGAAATTTAAGATTGATAATAGAATTTTTGTGGTTGATTAAATTGAATATTTAATTTTCTAGATCTCGTGGTTAACTAGAGCATGATTCTAATTCCATTTTTGTTGACTTTTAATTGATGTTTCGTGTTATAACACCATCTTCACATTGTTTACGGTCTACTATATGTGTTTTTAATGTTTGTCAAAAAATTAGGATTATGACATAGTAAAATTTATAACTGGATTTGTTTTCATGAAAATTGTGATAACTGTAGGAATTATATTAGGTTTCGTAAAATAATCGACGCATGTTACTGTAACAGCGTTACTATAACATTAAAATTGCAGAACAAAGCTGAACTTGAAATAATTGTAATACAGTGTTATTGTGTGAGTGTGTTACAGTAACAGTGAAATTGTGTTCTAATATCTTTATAATTGTATAATGTTATATTTAGCACCTTCTTTTGATGAAGTTGTTTCATTATAATGTTATCATTTATTATCGATAAACATTAGAAAAGTGATTTGTTGTTTCAGTGCTTGCATCTATGCCATATAAAAAAGAGTAGCCCCTGATTTTTAGGTTTTTTTTCTAGATCTACACCTTTATAGTTGCTTTTAAATTTTTATTCAATTACAGCAACTCGATTTGGTTATTGAATTTTTAATTTTCGTAATTGATGTTCAACTTATATTTTTTACGATTCGTTTTTTTTTTCATCGGATTTTATGTTCATTAGTTGTATGGATCGTAAGAATATGTGTACAGATAATTTTGTTACTCCTTTGCATCTGAGTTTTTTTTTTGGTTTGGTGATTTTCTTTTTATTTCATCAATGTCATACGATGTTGATATTTTATTGTTACATTGTTACAGTAATACTAGGTCTCCATAACAGTAAAACATAACTTGTTTTCAATATTTACAGTAACAATAACATTATTCTTGTAATCTGAGTCTTTCATAATAATAGCAATATAGTCTTATATTAATCGTTGTCAATGTTTTTCATGCTCAGAGGTGAATCAATTTACCAAGGATTGATTGCTATATCATATTTATCTTTGAAGAAGGGGCTGTAATATTAGTGAATTCGATGAGGCTCATAATCATCGGTCATTCTCTGTTAATGATCAAGACCTCCGAACACTTTCGAGTGATCTTTTCTTCTTTTCATAAGCAGATTTTTGCGGACCATTCAAAAGTTTACATCGACGCTACAAAGAGGTTCAACATAATGGAGTTTACGAGCTTTTAATGTTTTGTTTGTAATACAATAACGACTTTCATTCATGTATTTATTTTTCATAAGCAAGGCTGATTACTATTATAGTAACATTTTTGTTGTTGCATAATTTATTTATCAAGGTAACATTGGACAATATTAAGAGAAATATTATTTAGTTCGGTACATTAACACTTATACAACTAATCCTGATCATGCTACTTTAAAGTGATAATGTTCTTTGTAACATCTTTTAATTTACTTCATCAAAGGGAGATCAATGTTACAAGAATAACACGATTACTGTAAGAAATCATTACAGTAACACGAGAACAACGATAGAGTAATAATTATCTTGTTCATTTACTATATAACAGAGTGTATAGATTAATTTAAAAATGTGAAGGTAGAGATTAGTCTTTAATTATTATTGTATTAGTATTCTTGTAACATCATTACGGTGACGCTACTACAATATTTTATTATTGTAACATAATTGATTCATGAAAGTATCTTTGTAACAATATTTAAGTTTCAACTTGAATTCATTTCAATGACAAAAGGCAAGGTTAACCTGTTACATAATACCACAAAACACCAATGTTAAAGTTTACATCATAATCCCACGCCAAAATCTCACAACAATGTTAAAAGTCTATACTAGCATTTCAACTTCAATAACGTTGTCATCTTCACGTATATCTTCATGTCGGTGTCTTACTCTTTGTTTGTATGTGCCATCTTTTTGCGCAACTCGAATTTTTGTGTTGCTTAATCAAACTTTCTTCTTGAATTTCTGAAATTTAAAATGACATTTGACCATTATTAGTGTTCAACATCACTCTTTTGAGTTTATAACAATGCTATACCATTAAATTTAATTGGACAAAAGCACACAATATTATTTTATGATGTTACAACATCCAATATATATAGTTATAATAATATTGCAAGTTCGATTAAAAAAATATTGACCTTTGCTCAATAATAAGCGCATTATCTTGTGTAGTAATAATGTTACGATATCAATGTTACGATAACAATGTTACGAGTGTCAATATTGTTATGTAATAATGTTACAGTAAATAATGATCTTGTAACATGCGTCAAATATCTTATGAAAATTTAATCCTCAAATTTACCCCAATTTTCTTGAAATCAAGTCGATTTATACTTTTGCAAAATCACCATACAATAATGTGATGCAAGTAATATTATTCTGATAACAATATTACAGTAACATGTGTTGAAAATTTTACAAAAGCTAATTTAATCATGACAGATTTCCGCTCAATTTCATGAAAATAAATCCGATTATGAATTTCATAATGTCGTAACCCTAGCTTTTTGACAAATACTATGAATACATAGAATCGACAGCGAAGAATATAAAAATGATATTATAAAACTATTTAACAATCCACAAAATCACACATTAATACATAATTCAACCGTAAATTAAAAACCACAAATTAAAACTACTGCACAATTTCATCAGGTCATAACCCTAATTTTTGCACAAACACTATGAACAATACAATCAAAGTTAATAGTATGAACAATCGACAACAACAATATGAACACATACAAATTAGGACTAAAAATCAATTAATCACTTTAAGCACAACACTAACCCTAATTTTTTTGTTGAAAACGAAAATCAAAATTGAACAGAAATCAGTTGACAAATTCTTCATATCAATCAAGAACAACATTCGATAAGATCAATCACAACAAAAATTTTTAAAAAAAAATTGTGGAAAGAGCGCGATTTATACCTCTCCAATATGTGAGAAACGGATGCAACGGAATCTTGACTATACTTTTTTGAAGATCTTCGATTGATTGTGGTGATAATTTTACTTGATTGTGGAATATTTTTTGGCAACGAGAGATGGTTGCAGTTACTAGAGAGAGAGAGAAACAGAGAAAATATCTGAAGAGAGAGAAAATTTAAGAAAATAATAAGACTGCGATAAACAATGTTTAGGTTTTATAATTTGGCTGAATGTTTAGGGGTGACGTGGTTGAACGAGGGCTGTTGGATCTTGTTGATCCAATGGTCCTTATTGATATGCTAGACTCATCTAAGATGCTAGACTCATGGGATGCTCACTCTATATATATATATATATATATATATATATATAGGGTTGAGATCCTATGAGAACCTCTTTTACATGAGAACTATGAGAACCTCATGTTCAGAACCTTTGTACCAAAGATTCAGAAGATTTATACCCAAAGTTTAAAACCTTTGTACCAAAGGTATAGAGGGTTGTCATCCTACCAACAGGGAAGATTACTTTCATGCCATTATCAGTATGTCACCAAATAGTCATTTTCTCTATGAATTATCCATAGATCTCCCTTCCTTTTTTCCATCCTTATTTACTCCTCCAGTACACAAAATCATGGTCATAAACATCTTAATTACCTCTTCACCTTTATCATTCTCCTTCATTAAACTCGTCCACGTCAAATCAACTCTGTTATTTTATCGAAAACCAAAATATCGAATTTCAAAACACATTTCATTGAGTTCAAGGCATAAGGTTGGGAATCAATAGGAAGCGTGTTTCAAAATGGATATCCGACCTTGGAATAAGAAACCAAACAGTCTGGAATTTGATGTGTTTGATGTCGGAGGTCCTCAATCTGTTATTGAAGTTGTTGCTGTGGTTACTCGTTGTTCATGAAACTGGTCATGTTTTAGCTGATTATCTTCAAGGAATACATGTAAATGTAAGTAATTTTGCAATTGGGTTTGGTCCACTCTTTGCTTAATTTAATACCAACAAAATCGCATATTTAATTAAAGCATTTCCTCTTGGCTAAATTTAATACCAATCATTGACCGTATTTTTGTTGTTTAAGCTGGTTTGTTTGCCAACATTATTTTTGCTTTGTTATTATATCTGCTCAAGTCTTTTGTGCTGGTTTGCATGTGTAAGAGGCCTTTGCTAGTGTGCTTGTGGCCAACTGATATTATTCTAGTCTATATCTCATGCAGTTGGTAATTTTCATGTAGTCGAATTTTATATTTTCTTAAATGTATTTGATTGGCTGCCATATTTTACACTTTTAGTAATGTTCATGCCATCTTTAAGCAAACGGAAAAGAATTGAGTTTAATTACTAGTTGTCTGTTGCAATCTGGAAAAGGTTGGCAATCCTGGGAACCTTGGGTACGAAGGTCCTGAACCTTTGGTATAAAAGTTCTGAACCTTGAATACAAAGGTTCTGAACATGAGGTTCTCATGGAAAAGGGGTTCTCATAAGATCCTCAATCTATATATATATATATATATATATATATATATATATATATATATATATATATATATATATATATATATATATATATATATATATATATATATATATATATATATATATATTTGGGATCCAGTGAGAACCACCTACATAGTGAGAACCGTGAGAACTCCACCTTATGGATTTTTTTTCTTAAAAATAATGATAAATTTGGATTCGGCATAGAATATTATGGCCAGAAAACATATTTATTGGTCCAATAAATATTAATAATTGATGGAAATCGAGACGAGAACATTTTATTTATTTTCATGCACCTACTACTCATTTTTCTTGTATCTAACAATTTGCATGTACCTAGAACTAGTTTTTGTGCACCTATAGCCTGATATTTTCATGCACCTAGTAATAATTTTCATGCATGTAACAATTTTCGTGCACCTAGTATTCGTTTTCGTGCATCTGTAGCCAGTTTAGTATAACTAATTGTACTTTATTACATTAAGTTTATATTTTGTTAATAAAATCAAAAAATTTTGTTTAGCTACACTAAAAATGTGTTTAATAAACTATACTAAGGGTAAATGATCCATCAAAAGTTTCGGAATAAGATTTGATGATGATTTACTAAGGGTTCTCACGGTTCTCATTATGTTGGTGGTTCTCACCGGATCCTGACCCTATATATCACTACTACAGATACAGGCTATAACAACGGTCAAAAACCGTTGTTATATAAAAAAGCGGACGTTGTTAAAGCGTCCGTTGTAAAAGGTTTTAACAACGGTTGGTTTTCTTAAGGAAACCGTTGTGAAAAATATTAACAACGGTTTTAAGTATAAAAACCCGTTGTGGAAAGTGTGACTCAATTTTGGGGGGAAAGTTATAACAACGGGTTTGAATATACAAACCCGTTGTTATATATAACGACAACGGGTTGTTTGTAATAACCGTTGTTGTTTGTTCTTAAAAAATAAAAAAAAATTAAATATTACTAGATGCATGTATATATAATTACGGCCCGTTAGAATTCCGATGCATGCAGAATATCCCTCTTAAATTCATTACCAACGGTTTTGAAAAAACTTATAAATGTGACTAACTATAAATATTAAAGCATCCTTTACTAACATTCATTAATTGAAACAACATGGCAATGAACCCTAATTTTATCAACAACGAAGAATGGCTTACACAAACGATTGAAGATGATGGGAAGGTTCTCGCCGGGCTTCCCGCCGATCAACACCCATTAATCAAAGCATCCCTTGAACATCAACGGAATTATTGGATTAATAGGCGTGAAGCAGTCCGGCTTGTCAACAAAGCCTCATCATCATCATCATCTTCATACCCTCGTCACATTACTCGCAACTTGGCTGCGGCCGAGAGATATGTTGAGTTGTACTCTTCCAACCTTATCTCCACATGCAAGTCGTGTCCTTGCATATATTCAATCTGTTATTGCAAAATATGAAGCCAATGACCCGGAAGTTAGCGGTATACCAGAGTGGCGTGATTGGTGGCAGGTTGAGAAGCGCTTTTTACGCTTAACCAAGGGGTTGTTCCCGGCTTATTATACATCTTTTGATTTCGATAATTTTGTAATGTATTTGGTTTAAAATTAAATGAAATGATCATTTTGAAAGTGTTGAGTTATGCTTGTTTGATTTGCTTCCATTTTTTCAACTCCATAGATCTATCAGTCATCATCAAGATCCATTATTATTCGCCATCACTTTGTCAATAAGATTTGAAGCAAAGCATTGAGAGATATGATGATGCGATTATGGCACAACTTCCTAACATATATATTAATTAAAAAACAACTCAACCCACACATTGCTTAGTATAAATACATTGCATTATCTCAACTAACATGCATTTCCATTATCTCAATATATTCTCCAAACCCTAATTGCTAAAACAAACTCCAAATAAATTAACCCTCTCCTTAATCTTTCAAAACAAACTCCAAACTCCAACAAAATGAATGATATCATCCTTAAGACTCTTACTATGCTCGATCCGATCAAGGACGCCAAAGAAGATGGAAATGAAATAATTAGAAACACATACATGGAAATGAAATAATTAGCAGAGATCTTTGAACGGAACCTAATGGTCGATAAAAACACATACATGGAAATGAAATAATTAGAAAAATAAAATAATGACGATGAAACAAACTTGATAATTACAGAACGTACGTAAAGAGACGATGAAATCAACAAAGGACGGCGAGAAGATAAAGCGGCGATGAGAAAGAGAGAAAGAGACGATGAGAAAGTGTGTGTTTTGTGTTTGTGTTTTGGTTCTTTGGGTTTGTGTTTTGTGGCTGCAGCAGACTAGTGTTTGTGTGGTTTATAGTATGGAAGGTATTGACAACGGTTATTAAACAACAACCGTTGTGAAATATGTTTTAACAACGGTTGTAAAAAACACCCGTTGTTAAATAAGTTTTAACAACGGGTTTCAAAAATAACCGTTGTGATTACTTTTCACTAACTTTGCGCCAATTTTGCGCCAAATTATTAACAACGGTTGTGCATGTGTGACCCGTTGTTAAAACGAATAACAACGGTTTTTATAACCATACCCGTTGTAATTGATTTTAGTAAAATTCGCGCCATACATTCTACAACGTCTATTGTGATTTTCGTGAATAATCGTTGTTAAAGGGGCGTTGTAGTTGCCTGGATTTGTAGTAGTGTATATATATATATATATATATATATATATATATATATATATATATATATATAGAGAGAGAGAGAGAGAGAGGGAGAGGGGGGAGTTCTAATGAGTCCAACATGTGTCATTGAGTCCATAAGTCCTTCTAAGGGCCATTGGATGGACTCAATGAATGGTTGAGATGAATTTGATTAAGAGCTATTAAAAAGAAAAGGTAAAAAATGTGGATGGTTGGATTGAGATGGGTGGTTGAGATTGAAAATTACCAAAAAAAAAATTACCACTAATCAAATTTCTATATACTAATTAATTTTTCTTTCTCTCTCTAGCCCATAATTAATCAGTTTTGAGTTTCAGATTTAAGAAGTGTAAATGTAATGTTGTATGAATTTTACAAGTGTAAATGTAATGTTTTACGAGTGTAAATGTAACATTTTAAGAGTGTGAATTTGATTTTTTGTGACGGAAATTTTGAATTTATATAATTTTTAACATTTTACAAGTGTAAATGTGATGTTTTACGAGTGTAAATGTAACATTTTAAGAGTGTAGATTTGATTTTTTGTGACGGAAATTTTGAATTTATATAATTTTAACATTTTACAAGTGTAAATTTGATGTTTTACGAGTGTAAATGTAACATTTTAAGAGTGTAATTTGTTTTTTTGTGACGGAAATTTTGAATTTATATAATTTTAACATTTTACAAGTGTAAATGTGATGTTTTACGAGTGTAAATGTAACATTTTAAGAGTGTAAATTTGATTTTTTATGACGAAAATTTTGAATTTATATAATTTTAACATATTACAAGTGTAAATTTGATGTTTTACGAGTGTAAATGTAACATTTTAAGAGTGTAAATTTGATTTTTTGTGACGGAAATTTTGAATTTATATAATTTTAACATTTTACAAGTGTAAATGTGATGTTTTCTGAGTGTAAATGTAACATTTTAAGAGTGTAAATTTGATTTTTTGTGACGGAAATTTTGAATTTATATAATTTTAACATTTTACAAGTGTAAATGTGATGTTTTCCGAGTGTAAATGTAGTATTTTAAGTGTAAATTTAAAGGTTTAAGAGTGTAACTTTGGTCCTTTGAGTGTAACTTTGGTCCTTTAAGTGTGACTTTGGTCCTTTTTAAGTGTAACTTTGGTCCTTTACGAGTAAATTTTTAGTCCGACTAACAATAAACACCACCACCGACGTCCTCCACCACCAACTCATATCCACACAAAAAATGAGTGCAAATCTATAGAATTTTAACGAGTGTAAATGTACAGATATACGAGTGTAAATGTAAAGAAATATGAGTGTAAATGTAAAGAAATTGAGTGTAAATGTGAAGAAATACGAGTGTAACTGTAAAGAAATATCAGTGTAAATCTGAAAAATGCGTGTAAATGTAAAGAAATGTGAGTGTAAATGTACAGAAATATGGGTGTAAATGTAAAGAAATATGAGTATAATAAATATATTTAGATCTAAGTATAAAAATCATATGAGGAAATACAAGTGTAAATTTCAAGAAATATGAGTGTAAATGTGAGGAAATACAAGTGTAAATTTAAAAAAATATGAGTGTAAATGTGAGGAAATACAAGTGTAAATTTCAAGAAATATGAGTGTAAATGTGAGGAAATACAAGTGTAAATTTAAAGAAAAACGAGTGTAACGGTAAAAGAACACAAAAAAAACCAGATCTGAAACGACCACAGTCTAACTTTGAGATAAGAAAATACAAGTATAAATCTGAAAACAAAAAACATAACAAGACAAATTTAACAAGACGAGATTTTAAAATATAAAACAAAGCGATATTTAAAATACGAAATCTAAAAAAATATATACTTCCTATTTTCTAGATCTGGGTTTGAATATAAACAAAACTGACTTGAATATAAACAAACGCCAACAACAAACTAAAACACCATTTTTTTATGTTATTATAAAACAAAACAAAAAAAAAAAACCAAAAAATCACACGACAAGCATTATAAGAATTAAAAAAAAAAAAAAACAATAACATCAGCCAACGACATCAACATTAGAAAATCAACCAACAATAACACCAACCATCACCATCCTCTATATTTTTTTAAAAACTAGATCTAATGTCCGGTGGGTTGTGGCGGTGGTGGGGATCTCGCGGGGGCGGCGTCATTGTGAATGTGGGTGATGGAGTGGTGGTGGTGGAGGCGCAGTAGTGGAGGAAAAGAAAGGAGGGTGGTCGGGTGGTGGTGGTGTGTTGGGGGCGTGAGTGGTGGTGGTGGGATGTGTGGTGGAGATGGCGGTGTTTGGTTTAGCCGTGAATGGTGGCTGGTGGGCGTTTGTTGGCTGCAGATCTGGTTGTCGTGGGGGTGGTTTATGCGAGAAAGGAGGGGAGTCGATATATGTCGTGTGGTGTGGTGTTTGTATGGTGAGGAGGTGGTGCTGGTGGTGGAAGCGGGATGTGCGCGTGTGGTGTGGTGTTTGTATGGTGAGGAGGTGCGGTGGTTTGGTCGTGGTGATAGGCGGAGCGTGGTGGTGAGACGGAAAGAGAATAAGGTGGTGGTTGTGAGAGACGGTGGTAGTGGGTGGTGGTGTCGGGTGGGTGAGAGGGAATTTATTTTTTGATTTTTTGAATTTTTTGAATTTTTGGATTTTTTGTGTTTTCTGAATTTTTTGGTTTTTAGAGAGATGAGAATGATGATATTTGTGTGATAGGGGAGAGAAGTGGGTGGAAAAAGAAAGGTTATATAGTGAAATTAAGGGTTGATTAGTGAGGTAGTGAGAGAGAGTGTCTTACATTAGCATTAATTCCTTCTTTTTGTACTAATCCCTTCCTTTTTTCCCTTCAATCTCAGCCCCTCATCCCATCTTTTCAATGGCCCTAAAGAGGACTTATGGACTCAATGAATATTGGTGGACTCACTTGATCCTTCTTCTATATATATATATATATAAAGGATCATGTAAGTCCACCTATTTTGGTTGAGTCCATAAGTCCTAATCTAAGCCTTTGGATGGAAAAAAGGAAGGGCTAAGATTAGATCAAAATGAAGGAATGAAGGGTTGAGATTAGATTAAAATATGTGGCTGAGAATGAATTGAATATAAACCCTAATTCCTCTCATTTTTTTCTCATTTCACTGCTCTCACAACACACCAACCCTAATTTCTCTCTTCCTCTTCTCTCTCTAAACAAACCCTAAATCAACCACCACCACCACCTCTTCTCCTCTTGTCGCCCATGCCGCGCCTCCTCTCCTCCACCTCCTTTCCTCTTGTCGCCCCTGCCGCACCACGCCCCTGCCGCGCCTCCTTTCCTCCACCTTCTTCTTTTTTCTCATTTTTTTTCCAGATCTAAGAGTTTGGTGTTGTTGTTGGTTGTTGCATTTTGGTGGTGGTGGTGGATGTGGGAAATGCGGTCGGTGGGTCTGCCGCCTCTCTTTCTTTTTTTTTTCTTTTTTTTTTTTAAATCGGATCTGAGAAAATTAGGGGTTGGGGTTGGTTGTTGCGGTATGTGGGAGATACGGTTGGTGGTGCGCGGTGGGTCTGCCGCCTTCCTCTCCATCTTTCTTTTTTTTTTTTTTAAAAAAAAAAAATTTCAGATCTGAGATAATAAGTGGTTAGTATTGGTTGTCGTGTTTTTTTTTTACTAGTGGTGGGACCGTGGTGGTGGTGCAGTCGTGGTTGGGGTAGGAGGTGGTTGATAAAAGTAAGTTTTATTAGTATAAAGTTTCAATTCCGGGGACTAAAGTTACAAATTCAAGGACTAGAGTTACACTCGTAAAACAATAAAATTACATCTCTATTGACTGAACTTTTCACCTCCAGACTAAAGTTACAATCTTGAAAAACAAAAGTTACACCTGAAAGGACTAAAATTACAAAATTAATTTATATTAATTTAAATTTTTACATACAAACTAATATATAACTAAAGTTACGACTCCAACGACTACAGTTACACTTAAAAGGGGTAAAGTTACACTCGTAAAAGTATATAAATTCAAATTTATGCATAGAAACCATCATAGGACTAAAGTTACAATTAAAACGACTAAAGTTACACTTATAAGGCAGTGAAGTTACACTCCTAAAATTACATAAATTCAAATTTATTTATTTAAAATTACATTTTTATACCATAAATTAAAATTTTTGAAAAAAAAAAGCTTGAAAAGGTTGAAGTTACACTATAAAAGTTAAAGTTACATTAAAAAGTCATTAAATGAATAAAGTTACACTCATAATGCAGTAGCGTTACACTCAGAAAATGTGTGGCTGAGAATAGGACTTAGGGACTCAACCAAAATGAAAGTGTAGATACCCGTATCCGTCGATATTGGAATTTATAGAGAACCCGACAAACACCCGATGATGATAGGACACATGTATTCTTTAGTTGTCATTGTCATTATTTGGAGCTCGTTTTACGATGTAGAATGAGCGTCGTCGATGAAGTATTTTATTAATTTAAATGATATTTAAATTAATGTTTCTTAAGTGAGTTCATTTTATTAATTTAAATGATATTTAAATTAAAGCTTTTTTTAAGGTAAATTCAATTTATTTTATTTTATTTTGAATTTATTTTCCCAAGTTTATTTTATTGAAAATAAAATAAATATTTGATTTGAAAAATCATTTTGTGAGTATATTTGGTTTGAAAAATCATTTATTTTAATGTGTTAATTGATTTGAAAAATCGATTTGAAAATCGAAAAGAACTCGTTTTGAACATGCGTTTTTGAGCTCGATTATAGCTCGATTTTTGAGCCCGTTTGCTTTACGAGTTGGCACGAATATCGAGTACACTAACCAACCTAAGCCTCTACCCATCCACCCCAGTTCGAACCCCCTTAACCACGGCCCAAATCCCATCCCAAATCACCCCCAACCAGCCCGCAAAACACGAAAACACCTCCCCCCCTGTTTTGCAGCTCAATCCCGAGCCCAAAACCCGCTCCAAATACCACCAAAACCCGTGCCCATTAACCCTAACCCATACCCTAATATCCTACCCATATTACCTTACCTTAATCACCAAGAAAAACCCCCAAACGAACCGTAGAAAACCGCCCAAAAGCTGCTGGACAGCAGCTATGTTTAGCCGAGCCCGTCTGCCTCTCCTCCCTTTTACCCTACTTTAACTCCTTATAAATACCCACCCTTCACCATACATTCATTCTTCTAAGTTCTCCATACATACAACCTTCACTCACAAGCTTTAAACCTCAGAAACAAACCCTAATTGCCTCTCAAAAACCCTCCATAAAACCGACATCCAAACTGAAACAGTTTGTGTGTCCTCTTCGAAAAACAATTCGTTCCTCCTTCAAACCTCCATCAAAACTCGAGTTTCTTGTTCCTAATTAACCATATAACATCCATCTACATATTAGACAAATATTTACGAGCCAAATTGCCCTTGAGAGTACACGAAATCCCTCGAAAAACAGCGTGTTATACACTCTGTTTTCGCGGTTTGTTCTGTCTGTCATTCTGTTTGTGCTCGTTTTTCGTGCCCAATAACTCAAAACGAGCAGGGGTTGCTTTAAGATCTCTGTTCTCCTCTCTTTCTAGTTTTCAAAACATCTTTTAAATCTAATTTTCATCGTGAAACGAGAGAGAAATCGCTGTTTAAAAGTTGCTGTCCAGATTCGATAAAAACGCGTTGTTTGCTTTGTTTCTTCGTCGACGACGGCCTCTCGAGATAAAATCTACCATCGATTACGACCCAAGACGGTGTCAACGATACATGTAGGTTGAGGGTGCATCAAATCCTCCTCTTTCTCCCTTTTATTTCGTTTTTTTTATGTTTGTTTTTTATAGTTTGTTTTTATTCGTTTATCGTTTTTGTTTATCGATTGTTTAATTAACTATGAAACTAGTTTAGTCCGAGTATGAGTTAAAGTACCACCATGAACACCCGCGTTGACTTGAGATGGGAAAGAAACCGCTACATCAGTCGGTCGTACACCCCCATCTCATTTACATATCCTCGTGTTCAAGGTAGGGCATTAATAAAACAATTTCTGATGTCGTTTTTCGCTTTGGACCCTTCGTTTGTTTCGACCAATTCGACACACTCTAGGATCCGTTGTATGTTAGTTTAACCTCTGATTTTTAACGTATGTTTCAGTTAGATGACATTAGAACAATTTAACAACCTAATTAGACACTTTAGGTTGGTTCGACATAAGCATTAAAATCAACTAACAATTCTGTAACTTAATGAACGCATCTCTTTCTTTCACCTAATTTCTCGCTAGTATAAGAGTGCGTGACTAGCACCTTCTTATTAACACTCGACGAGTTAATTTAATTAGCGAACTTGACCTAATTTGACCCCTTAGGCCGTGTAGAACACCCGGTTTTAGGCGAAGCCTTCTGACCTCCTTTTGTCATCGTTTTCTAATATCTTTTCCGCATCGCCTTGCAAATTGATCTAACTAATGAACCTGACCTAGGACCTAGAGTAGCCGTGTTTGGTTTGGCCGTGATTTGGCCGTGTCTTTTGGTTCTTTTGGTTTCGTCCGTTTTATGAATCGTTTGTTCTTATTGCTTTATAACTTGTAATTTACCGTTTGCTCGTCGAGTTGTAATTTTCAAGTTAGTTTCCTTTTATCGAGTCAAAACCTCTTTCAAAAACCTTAGTTTTGTTTGGTTAGATGGTTGTGTCCCAATGCATGTAAGAGCGTAGTAAATCGCATGTTGTTTAAAGCAACATGGCCCGATTTATGCTAATGCATGCTTTGGTGCGTAGCCCTATGTCTAATTCGATGAGATTAAGTGAAAGCACGCATCACGAGGAGTGACCCAAGGCCGTGAGTCATGTAAGCCGTGGGCCACCCCTCTAGTGCAAGGTTTCCTAGGCCGAATGGCCGTGTAATGTATTGTGTACGGTTTTGTATGTAGCAATTGTATTTAGATCGAGTTGTATCTTTAATTTATTGTTGTGTCGGCATGAAATGCCTGGTTTGTAATAGGTAGATCCCAACGGCTCCCCCATTCCCATCAAGCCTTGTTTGTTTGCTTTACATGTTGTTAGATCAATCAACCCACATGCTAAATTACAACTTTGACAAAGTTAGTTTAGTTGCATCTAAAACGACATAGAAATTGTTGTCACATGTTAGGGTTTTAAAACGATGTTTGCATATCACATATCATAGTAGCTATGACCTTGTTTGAACTCCGACACTTGACTTAGTAGAGGCCGTTATTGACGGGCGGGGTTGGGTGTCCTTATGGGCTTCCCAACACGTACCCTCACCCCTTACTCAAGATCTATGGTTTGTGGATCCGTCTAAATACCATTGGATTATGAGAGTCATTCAAATCGAGTGATATAGGGTACAAGTCTTTATCTTTAATCACTCGTAGTCGATTGGCTTTATGCTTTTCGATGAAAGGTGTAAAGTTGACTTGAACGGTTCCAAGTTCCCAAAAAACTTGGTGGCGACTCTAATTGGTCTTAATTCGATTCGAAAGAACCTCGAGTCGATTATGCCTAGTGTGGATCCCGCGGACGCAGCTCCCGAGGGCCTTGTCCACGATTTGGCGACTCTATTTGGGAAAAGAGGACTAGTTACACTTTGTTTCTAGGGTCTTTTCCTCCGAGGTGAAACTTGAAAAGAAAGTGTTGGAAAGTAAAACATTACTCATAGTGCTACGATTCATGCATAAACCCTTAAGGACTTGCCCGGGCCGTCCCAGCGTTTCTTCGTGATGCGTGGGGGGCGACGTCCCACTATGCTAGGAAGCTGCACATTGCTCGCTTCCACTTCACCTCGCGTGGTTCTTGATGGTGGGGACGATCTTCTAGGTACTCTACCTTAAGACACCTTGTTCTATAAGACCGCAAAAGGATGGAGGGCATAGACCTTCTTGTAGAAGACTTGCCGAGACTTAGAGATGTCTAGGAGCATACATCCTTATAACATGAGAATGACAATGTGCAAATTGTTTTCCCGAGTCTTTTCGAAATTTCCCATGTCCTTTTCAAAACCGAAATTTTGAGCAACTTACTTTCAAACTAGCATGGTTTTAAAAACGCGGAATGCTGCCCAAATAGGACTAGAATTTTCGACCCAAAATGAGCTTTTATAGCGGATGTCGCCCATTTCAAATCTCATTTTCGAATCAATCTTTCGTTTTTTCAAAATCAATCCAAAATGCCTCTCGAACCTCAACCAAGCATGAAATGCGTCAAGTCGTGTCCGGGTCATGGCCGTGTTAGGCCGGGTGTGTTTCGTTCTAAGAGTCTAGAACACGACCCTGTTGGGTCACCCAAGCTCACCTCTTGGGCTTTGAGTCATGTTGGTCGACCATTTGGTCTAGGATAGTCCACAGACACGTCCAAGCTAGGCCCTTTAGGACGTTTCACCCGAACCTAAGGACTATGTTGGTCCAATCACGGGTTTAGTCACACCGATTCCGGTTTAGAATCGTGCTATGACAGTTTGAGTCATGTCGTTTTGCCGAGTCTAAAATGAACCAAGGTCTAAATCCAACCGTGAGTCGAACCTTTGGTTAGTCAGTCTCAAGTCGAGTCTTTGTTTGAGTCAAGTTGGGGTCGTGTCCTTAAGTGTGCAGGGGCTCTTACTTTAAATATTGACTCAGTACGGGGTTTTCTTGTAGAAAGGCCGCCAAAAACCCAACGTCAAGCAATGGAAGATGCTGTTAACAAGCTCACTGAGGCCGTGAACCTCATGATGACCCAAATGGATGCAATCGAATCTAAGCTGGGTGAAGATTCCCCTCCACCTCTGACTGATCTGGAGAAACGGTTCAAGTTCATCGAAGACCGTCTGAAACTCTCCGGGGAAGAACATCCACTATGAAAATGCTAGGGCCTATGCCCCGATTCAGATAAGTTGCCCACGAACATGGTACTCACGACATCCCAAAGTTCAAGGGCACCGAAGATCCAGTCCACCATGTTAAGGCCTATAAAGGGTACTTAGCACTGAAGGGAGTACCTGTTGACATGCTCTCTGAAATTTTTGCCCAATCTCTGGATGAACACCCGAAGGCGTGGTTCTATAATCTTGACCTTAGAACTTCCCCACTTTCGAAGATATTACGGTGGAGTTCTGTAAGCACTATGCTGACAATGTTGAGATTCAAACCAACATAAGGACTTTGGAAGTAATGACACAGAAGGAAAAAGAGGGCTTTACTGAATTCCTCGCGAGATGGCGTAAATTTGAAAGCATGAAGTTAGCCAAGAAGCCCGATGAAGTTGAAATGGTAGATAAGTTCATAAAGAATCTACGACCTATTTACCGCAATGCTCTGAAATACCAGAATTTTGGCTCTTTCAAAGAATTGATAAGAATCGGGATAAAGGTAGAAGATGATGTCATAAGGGCAGAGGCTGAAAAGCCGAAAGGGTACCAAGGGGCCTCATCGTCTAAGGCTAAGGCCCCAGCAACAACCCATATTGATGAAGCCATCAATCTCTTAGAAGGGCAATCGAAGAGGTCGCAACGCCAAACACCTAGGGCATTCACCGATATCGGATGCACTTATACATACGCTCTCCAAAGGCTCATAGCCCAAGGAAAGCTGAAGCCTATTGGTCCAACTCCGGACCCTCCCGCTGATCAACAAGGTAAATGGTATAAACCAAATGCCTATTGTGCCTTTCATCAAGGGAAAGGCCATGATACTGAAAGGTGTTATCGACTGAAGCACGAAATTCAAGACATGATTGAGAGTGGAACACTCCCAATCCCAACCGTTAAACCCAATAACATCACCAATCCATTTGGCGATCACGCTAACTTTGTTTCTTTCGAAGACAATGTCGATTATTCCCATCTTATCCGCCCATGGCACTTGAAAGGGGTGTTTATCGGGAAAATATTTGTGGATTGCTTTGAATTCTTGCCAAACCCGAAGAATGAAATTCAAATCGGGAGTCTTGCTCTAGAATGTACTCCTCTCGTTAACGAAGTTAATAAAAGACAATTTGATTCACCGACCTTCATCATTGGCGTAGGTCCTCATAGGACTACCTTGGGATGGAGGCATCCATCAAAGGGATCAAGGACTAGAACCGAGCATCTAAGCTGACAGCTGAACAAGGGAAAGCTCATGACCAGATTTGAAATTATGAGTCGGGATCTGTTTTCTTTTCTTAGTCGAGTCGAGTCTAGGACTTTCTTTTCCTGAAATTGAGTCGTTTGTTCCACGATGACCTAGGGTGTGTCCTAGGAATCGTTCCTTCGAGTCTGTTAAGCATGTGTCATTCCAATAAAAGTTGCAGTTCGTTTCTAAATATGTCTTGTTTCCAATCCTCAATCATTCCGAAACATGATAAAACGCACAACACACTCAAAGGCATCCCTGGGGTAGAAATATGTCCCGTTTCAAAATGTAAGGTACAATAGGATTCCGTGTTTGATTCCTTTACCTATTCCATGTCTGGCGGTAGAAAACCTCCATCAGAACCAGTGCTTTTGACAAGCTTTTAGATGATTCTATGACAAACCCGGACTAGCTCCTTGTTTCCCCTATCGATGATGGAAGGCAAGCCTTTTCCCCAACAAAATCATCCCATCTCGAAGAGAGAAGATATCAACCCGTTCTAACAAGGAATTGTTAGTTCTTACCCAATTCAGTTGGCGAAGCCTAGTTTTCAAGGTGTATCCATTTACGACTAAGAGAATGAATAGAAGATCATTTTCAAAGAGAGGGAAAAAAGATGAAAAAGAATGAAAAAATGAGAATAAGAGAAAAATTGGAAAAATGAAAAAAATGGAAAAAAAACAAGAAAAATGAAAAAAAAGATGAAAGAAAAAGAAAAAAAAAGATGTTGAAGTTATTGCGGAATGCTTTTTGGTCGAATGTCGAAGTTACGGAAGCCAGAATTCAAGTCAAGTACCCATAGTTGAAGTTCAATGGGCGAAGCCCAAAAGCTTAAGTAGTAACCTCTTTACCCCTATGTCCTTCCTGAGACAGATTCTGAGGAATAGTCGGGAATTTTGAGAATCATTCCGCTTGTGTTGTTATACCTAGCCTTTAGGGTCCAGATATGGAGATTTGAACCCACATTGTTTTCCAACCCATTTGCACTCGGATTTCATCAAAACCGAGACACCCATTCCAACCACATCAGCAGCCATAGCCCTTGGCCTTAGCACCACAAAACAAACCTTCAGAATGATGGTTAACCATCCAAACCTATTTTTACAAAGCTCCACATCCCAAAAGATCCAAGCCTTTTACACCTAACCCCAAACACGGGATTTAACGGTACTTTACAGGCTAGAATGGGATATGACATGATACCTTAGGTGAAACCTTCGAGTGTGTACACACAATCAAAATGCCATGTTTATGCACCTTGATCGAACTACGTCGGATTTGATTTCGCTCCACGCGAATACGTAGGCAGTCCTTCAGAATAAGGGATTCAATCCACTCATCAACCAAGTTGTCATCTTGTCGGTTTCTTACGGGTCCTAACCAAGTCCAAATGAAGCCACCTTTGTTTGAGTCGGTCTTAGCACTCGATGTAGCCTAGGATGAGGATATAGGTTCGGATGAATAGTATCGAGTCTCAGAATGAGCTTTATCTAATGGTTTAGGCAAAGATGCTGAGTCACATAGATGTGGATTTGTGTTAGGAACATAAAATATGAAAAACCCGCTGAAAAGAAAGAAGGCGTGGAAGAAAAATAGTAAAAGCCCGCTGAAAAGAAAGAAGGCGGTGGCGAGAAATGATGAAAACTCGCTGAAAAGAAAGGAGGCGAGGAGAAGAGTGACAGAATGTTCCCGACAAAAGTCATGTGTGATGTCTAAGTGTTCTCATAAAGTCAGTCTGTGTTTAGTGTCTGGGCGAAGCCAACGTTGTTGCTCCATGAGTTTAATCCACCTTGTCAATGCCAAGTGATCTTGATTCCCATGTGCCCTCGGGAGCACGCCCATGCCATACGAAATCTTCGTCCCAAGTCCGACGACCTTGTGATTCCCGTTTGTCATCTTTTGGCGTCCGAATGGCCTATTTACATTTCTACCCCCAACAAGTTAATAATTGAATTAAAACCCGTGCACACTTACGGTTTTATTTTCCTTTTTGTTTTACGGTAGCGGGCTACGCCCACGTTGTTTACGGGTTATACAGAGTGTCTGAGTCGTATTTTGTGCTCACCCGTCAAGGTTCGATTTCAAAATGCCAAGTTTTTCAGAATTCCGAAATTTCAAAAACTTTTTGCGAATTATGGATAGATGATCCAAGTCAAGGTTCAAACCTCAGAGTTCAAAATCAAATTTTGGGTCGACGACCCAACATCCAAATGATTCATTTCAACGACCCAGCATTCCAACACTTCAACTTTAAGCCTCGGGTCGATGGCCCAACTTGCTAAGTGATTTTCAAATTCAATATTCGGGTCGATGGCCCAAATATTCAAAATTTTCAAATTCAATTTTCGGGTCGATGACCCAATCTTTCAAATAATCCAATTTTAAGATCGATGATCCAAATGTGCTTATGTGATGATTATTGCTAGTACGTTTTTGTGTTTCAAATATAGCAGGATATGCTTCAACTGGGGGCTCTAAAGTCGAAGACTTTAGAGCCATTGCAAACTGGGGGCTCTGAAGTCATTGGCTTCAGAGACCATTATCAAGATGTAAAGGATGACATCCACCAAGAATTCAATTCAATACAAGAGTATGAAATGGAAGAATTCCGTAGCTGAAAGCAAATGATGAAAGCGGCGGCAACCTCCTCGGAAAGTCCCGTCCCATTCGGACAAGCGCCAGCAGATGATAAATTTTGGGCAAATGTCAACAGATGATGAATTTTGGACAAATGCCAGCAGATGATAAACTTTGGGCACATGTGTCAGCAGTGGCCGAACTACGACGCGGGTTTGATTCCGTCAGAAACGGATACGTAGGCGCCTAAGGATAAGGCTCAATCCACCATATATGCAATTTTATGGGTCGACGACCAACGACGATAATTTGACACAACAGAAGCAAAAGTCAATCCCCAACGAAGTTTCAGGTATGGTCTCTTCTTATGGCTGGCGAGCTTATATACGCAAGTCTAATGGACTATAAACGATCCGAAGAATCCTCAGGTCGAGAGGGACCTGGGGTATACTTTGACTTTCGCCTTGTCCAAGCCTCGGTCAAAGTGGGGGCTCAGAGATACCCGTATCCGTCGATATTGGAATTTATAGAGAACCCGACAAACACCCGATGATGATAGGACACATGTATTCTTTAGTTGTCATTGTCATTATTTGGAGCTCGTTTTACGATGTAGAATGGGCGTCGTCGATGAAGTATTTTATTAATTTAAATGATATTTAAATTAATGTTTCTTAAGTGAGTTCATTTTATTAATTTAAATGATATTTAAATTTAAGCTTTTTTTAAGGTAAATTCAATTTATTTTATTTTATTTTGAATTTATTTTCCCAAGTTTATTTTATTGAAAATAAAATAAATATTTGATTTGAAAAATCATTTTGTGAGTATATTTGGTTTGAAAAATCATTTATTTTAATGTGTTAATTGATTTGAAAAATCGATTTGAAAATCGAAAAGAACTCGTTTTGAACATGCGTTTTTGAGCTCGATTATAGCTCGATTTTTGAGCCCGTTTGCTTTACGAGTTGGCACGAATATCGAGTAAACTAACCAACCTAAGCCTCTACCCATCCACCCCAGTTCGAACCCCCTTAACCACGGCCCAAATCCCATCCCAAATCACCCCCAACCAGCCCGCAAAACACGAAACAGCCCCCCCTGTTTTGCAGCTCAATCCCGAGCCCAAAACCCGCTCCAAATACCACCAAAACCCGTGCCCATTAACCCTAACCCATACCCTAATATCCTACCCATATTACCTTACCTTAATCACCAAGAAAAACCCCCAAAAGAACCCTAGAAAACCCCCCAAAAGCTGCTGGACAGCAGCTATGTTCAGCCGAGCCCGTCTGCCTCTCCTCCCTTTTACCCTACTTTAACTCCTTATAAATACCCACCCTTCACCATACATTCATTCTTCTAAGTTCTCCATACATACAACCTTCACTCACAAGCTTTAAACCTCAGAAACAAACCCTAATTGCCTCTCAAAAACCCTCCATAAAACCGACATCCAAACTGAAACAGTTTGTGTGTCCTCTTCGAAAAACAATTCGTTCCTCCTTCAAACCTCCATCAAAACTCGAGTTTCTTGTTCCTAATTAACCATATCACATCCATCTACATATTAGACAAATATTTATAAGCCAAATTGCCCTTGAGAGTACACGAAATCCCTCGAAAAACAGCGTGTTATACACTCTGTTTTCGCGGTTTGTTCCTGTCTGTCCAGTTCTGTTTGTGCTCGTTTTTCGTGCCCAATAACTCAAAACGAGCAGGGGTTGCTTTAAGATCTCTGTTCTCCTCTCTTTCTAGTTTTCAAAACATCTTTTAAATCTAATTTTCATCGTGAAACGAGAGAGAAATCGCTGTTTAAAAGTTGCTGTCCAGATTCGATAAAAACGCGTTGTTTGCTTTGTTTCTTCGTCGACGACGGCCTCTCGAGATAAAATCTACCATCGATTACGACCCAAGACGGTGTCAACGATACATGTAGGTTGAGGGTGCATCAAATCCTCCTCTTTCTCCCTTTTATTTCGTTTTTTTTTATGTTTGTTTTTTATAGTTTGTTTTTATTCGTTTATCGTTTTTGTTTATCGATTATTTAATTAACTATGAAACTAGTTTAGTCCGAGTATGAGTTAAAGTACCACCATGAACACCCGCGTTGACTTGAGATGGGAAAGAAACCGCTACATCAGTCGGTCGTACACCCCCATCTCATTTACATATCCTCGTGTTCAAGGTAGGGCATTAATAAAACAATTTCTGATGTCGTTTTTCGCTTTGGACCCTTCGTTTGTTTCGACCAATTCGACACACTATAGGATCCGTTGTATGTTAGTTTAACCTCTGATTTTTAACGTATGTTTCAGTTAGATGACATTAGAACAATTTAACAACCTAATTAGACACTTTAGGTTGGTTCGACATAAGCATTAAAATCAACTAACAATTCTGTAACTTAATGAACGCATCTCTTTCTTTCACCTAATTTCTCGCTAGTATAAGAGTACGTGACTAGCACCTTCTTATTAACACTCGACGAGTTAATTTAATTAGCGAACTTGACCTAATTTGACCCCTTAGGCCGTGTAGAACACCCGGTTTTAGGCGAAGCCTTCTGACCTCCTTTTGTCATCGTTTTCTAATGTCTTTTCCGCATCGCCTTGCAAATTGATCTAACTAATGAACCTGACCTAGGACCTAGAGTAGCCGTGTTTGGTTTGGCCGTGATTTGGCCGTGTCTTTTGGTCCTTCTGGTTTCGTCCGTTTTATGAATCGTTTGTTCTTATTGCTTTATAACTTGTAATTTACCGTTTGCTCGTCGAGTTGTAATTTTCAAGTTAGTTTCCTTTTATCGAGTCAAAACCTCTTTCAAAAACCTTAGTTTTGTTTGGTTAGATGGTTGTGTCCCAATGCATGTAAGAGCGTAGTAAATCGCATGTTGTTTAAAGCAACATGGCCCGATTTATGCTAATGCATGCTTTGGTGCGTAGCCCTATGTCTAATTCGATGAGATTAAGTGAAAGCACGCATCACGAGGAGTGACCCAAGGCCGTGAGTCATGTAAGCCGTGGGCCACCCCTCTTGTGCAAGGTTTCCTAGGCCGAATGGCCGTGTAATGTATCGTGTACGGTTTTGTATGTAGCAATTGTATTTAGATCGAGTTGTATCTTTAATTTATTGTTGTGTCGGCATGAAATGCCTGGTTTGTAATAGGTAGATCCCAACGGCTCCCCCATTCCCATCAAGCCTTGTTTGTTTGCTTTACATGTTGTTAGATCAATCAACCCACATGCTAAATTACAACTTTGACAAAGTTAGTTTAGTTGCATCTAAAACGACATAGAAATTGTTGTCACATGTTAGGGTTTTAAAACGATGTTTGCATATCACATATCGTAGTAGCTATGACCTTGTTTGAACTCCGACACTTGACTTAGTAGAGGCCGTTATTGACGGGCGGGGTTGGGTGTCCTTATGGGCTTCCCAACACGTACCCTCACCCCTTACTCAAGATCTATGGTTTGTGGATCCGTCTAAACACCATTGGATTACGAGAGTCATTCAAATCGAGTGATATAGGGTACAAGTCTTTATCTTTAATCACTCGTAGTCGATTGGCTTTATGCTTTTCGATGAAAGGTGTAAAGTTGACTTGAACGGTTCCAAGTTCCCAAAAAACTTGGTGGCGACTCTAATTGGTCTTAATTCGATTCGAAAGAACCTCGAGTCGATTATGCCTAGTGTGGATCCCGCGGACGCAGTTCCCGAGGGCCTTGTCCACAGAAGGACTTTCCTGAACCTATCTCAATATATATATATATATATATATATATATATATATATATATATATATATATTTAGGATCCGGTGAGAACGATCACTCGGTGCAAACGGTGAGAACGACCTATAATAGTAGGATTTTATAACAGATTTTATACGGTCTTTCTACTTTTTCTATTTTTACCCGGTTCATATATATTTGTGAGATTTTTTCATTTCCTTCTCTCTCCTCTCATTTTTTCAGTTTCGTTCTTCTCTCTACCTTTTTCCCCCAAATCACCATAAACCCTAATTTCTTCCCCAAATCATTTCATCATCAATTTCCGGTGCATTACTTGTTGATAACGATGAACGATTATCATTCGTCTTCCGTTTTCTCGTTCTAATTTCCTTAATCGCTCTATTTCTATGAATTTCTCAAGTAATTTGGTATGATTTGATCTTCAACTTTTAGTTGTTAATGTCTATTTCTTCATTTTTTTTGTTTTATTAAGCTGAGTTATCCTTTAATAAGTTGAATCTAACTTCGTGGTTGTCTTTCGTAATCATTAATGCAGGTTTACCCTAATTTCTTCCCCAAATCAGTTGTTCGTCAATTTGCGGTGAATTAATTGTTGATAACGATGATCGTTTGTCATTTGTCTGCCGTTTTCTCGTTCTACTCTACTTAATCGCTCTATTTCTATAAACTTCGCAAATATTTTGTTATGTTTTGATCTTCAACTTTTAGTTGTCAATGCCTATTTCTTCGATTATTTGTTTTATTAAGCTGAATTATCCTTTGATAAGCTGAATCTAACTTTGTCGTTGTCTTTCGAAATCATTAATGCAGGTTTATCTGCGTTATGGTTGAGATTCTGTTAATTAGGTATTTGTTATTACTGTTGTGATTAATTTTAGGTATATTTTTGTTTATGTTCGGCTTATTCATTGATTTTATTTGATATTTACTTCCGTTCGGTTGCATGCAGGTTTTTGTTCTGTTTCAATTTAAGAGCATCGTCGTCTTGGTGTATTCTCAACTAGGTATTATATTTTCCCTACTTTTTTTGTTCGATTTTTCATTTTTTTCCTCCTTTTTGCTGTGTTAGCATTCTAAGTTTAACATGATTGTAGTTTTGAAGTTTTTCTTTCTGAAATTTGTGTTGTTTACAATCTTTTTTTTTTGTTGAGCTAATTTTATGTGTGTTTTCCACGTTATGTCCTTGTGTTTACTTCATAATTAAGTTTGTGTGTGCGTTATCTGCCTTTTTTATACGTTTTAATGGTTCCGTATCAGCTAGGTACGTCACAACTGTTATCAGTCACACTTTGTCAGTTCATAGGTACATTCATGTGGTTTGTTTGACTTACTGATATGTCCTACGTATTTGTGGCATTTTTGTATGCTTGGCATAAGTTTGTGTGTGCGTTATATGCCTTTTTTTACTTTTTGTATTATTTTATTTATTTATTTTTGTTTTGTTGTGTGTTTCAGTTGGGGTTTTACACTTAATGAGTATTTTAGTGTGTATGTGCACTTTAATACTCGTTAATCACGTCTATTTAGCCCATACGTACGTTATTTTTGAGTTTAATAACGTTGATCGCATCGTTGACCTTTTCAAGAGGGTGACCACATCTGCATTTGTTTTGCAATTTATTTATTTTTCCGCTGTAACGTATCTGTGATGCCCTTGGTATGTAGGGAGAGCATTTTTTTCATGGATTGTTTGTGTGTTGATGTGAGTTTTGTTCATTTATGGGGTTATGTGCCAGTCAGGTACGTCAATACAGGTTATATGTACGTTGAATGAGTTGCTGGATACGTTTTTTAGTTTATGTTGTGTGTATCAATGTACCTATGCATATTGTTTCTGGAAACCTTTTTCATGGCTTATTTTTGTTTAGCTTGATCATTTTCAATGAGGCTACTATGTGCTTTGCACCGTGAGATATAGGTTCAGTTTATCACATATGTCCATACACATTTGTTGTTGGTTAGGTACATTGATTACATTGAAATCTACATTTTTTATGATTACAGGTGTCATTATGAAGAGAACACGTTCAGAAACGTCGGCACTAGACGGAGCAGGGACAAGCAGACATAAAGAAGTCCCTGTCACAAGTATGCAACAAGCTGGATGTGATCCTTTTGAAGATTTTCTGGTATTGAAAACAAGGATGAGTCCTAGTGGTCTTCTAAATTTCATCAATAGTGGCCTCTCCGACAATCAAATCTCAGACATTCAAGAGATGGGCTTTGGCGGTATACTGTGCCTTAAAACGCATATGCTTCCCGGGCAGTTAGCACACTGGCTTGTCTCCGGATTTGATCCATTCACGTCTTCCCTATTAAACAACCAGCTGCCTATTCGGGATGAAGATGTTCATCTTGCCACGGGGTTACCTATGGGTGAGGTAGAAATAGTGCAAGCCACTCGTTTTGATCAGAACGAGGTGTTTGTAGAGATGGTTACTGCATGGAAGTCTCAGTTTGAGGGTGTTGACAAAGTTACCAACACCCACATATTGCATAAGATGGCTCAACAGAGACAAGGCGGGGATGATTTCAAGAGAAATTTTATCGTATATGTTGTGTCTGCGTTTCTTATGGGAATTAAGGGAAGTGTTCCAAGTGTGCGAATACTCAAGTGTTTGAGCGATGTCTCCTTGATTCCAAAACTGAGATGGTGCGATTTTACCCGAAGAAACTTAATTGCAAGTGTCGAACAGTGGAGAGATGATAAGGAGAAGGAGGCCAATGGGAGCCTAAGAAGATCTATAAAGGTCCTATAATGGTTTTAATTTTCATTTACCTCGATAGGATGGTTTTTAAGGCTAGATCAGTTAAGCGGGTGTTCCCAACATTATGTACATGGACGAAGGAAGCGATATCTTTGCGAATATCTAAAGAAAAAAGGGAAGCTCATCGGTTTGGTTCGGTTTCATTGATTCACGTTGGTAAAGCACCCAGATTGCTTTGGTCCGGGTATGTGGAGAGCTGTGGCGAACAAAGACCGATGTTGTGTCTCGAGGATGATGATATTGTTGGCAATGATGAAGCTGACGCGGCTGACAACAATGGACGTGATGGGCACGATGCCAACAGATCACATGTCAGTTCTTGCATTGAAACGCTGGCAAGCACAGCGAAAGCCCTTGCTACTGCATTTCAGAATTTCGCAGATTCCATTAATACTCCCAAGCGTATAATGCCGAATTCTGCAGTTGTTTGTCAGCTGTCCGCCATGGCAGACTCTCTACTAGGGGGTTTCCAGTGAACACCACTTATTGTACCTGAAGATGAGGTTGGGACAAAAGTGGATCGCGGACGGGGTGACCCAGTTGTTGGTGGCAATGACATGCGAACTGATGAATCTGCTGCTGCCCCGGGTTCAGGTGCAGATTCACGCACTGTTAAGGATACGTCTACTACAGGGGGTAGGTCAGCCTTCGAGGTTCATGGTGATCGTGTTCCATCTACACCAGAACGCAGCAATGACGACCCTTGTTGGAACGATCCTACCTTTGTGGCAGCGGCCATCGCGTTGGGTAACGCATTCAACAAGGATCCAGTGGATGTACCTGTACCAAAGAAAAGACGAGTTGCTCCCGAGTTCCCGACCTTCAACCTATTTCAATCTCAGGATAAATCGCAGCCAGCTAGTTCTCCGGACTGTCCTACTGCAACTGTTGTTTCCCCCCTGTCTGCTGCTCCTAATGCACCTGTGATTCTCCCGACTGTCCTATTGCACCTGTTGAATCAGTTCACGTAGTCCACCATGCTGCTAACATAGAGAACGAGAGAGATGTAGTTGTTCCAAATGTATACAAGTCACCCTTTATTCAAAGGAATATATCTATGTTTTCTGAATTGAGCCAACTGGAGAAAGATGTTTCCGACTTGGTTTTTGAGGAGGGATCTGATGAAAGGTATTTATAATCTTTTTTTTACAACCTATTTCAATCTCAAGTTAAATGTCTTCAGTTTGTGTCTATATTTTATGTCTAATGTTTCAGTCTGTCTTGTTATTTTCAGCGAGGTATTGTTCAGGAATCGTTTGTTCCAGCTAAGAAGATACGATTTATTGTCCTTTATCTCAGACACAAAGATTTCTACAAATGTGATAAATGCATGGGCTAATATATTGAACAAGCGAGAGGAGTTAAAAGTTGCCTCATCCCCTTTGCGTTTATACACTTTTGTTACTCATAATGTAAGTTATCCTATGATTGATCTATGTTTGTTTTAACCTTTAGTTTTAATCAATGATGTGTTTTCCTATATAGATATTCTTGCATTAACATGCTATCGTCCTACCTGACTTTATTTTTGTTGTTAAATATGTTTAACTTCAGGGAATTAAATGTGAAAATATTACCGAATACGAGAAAGTCAAATTGGTGAGCTTCAACTATGTCTTTTTTATTTTTAGTAGCATTCGTCAGTTTTGTCCTGTTTATGTTTCCACTAAGGTTGATATATGTGTTTCAAAACCAGATGTTGTTCCCATTTACACTCCGTGAGCCGCATCTGATTTGTGTCAACATGGTTTCCTGAAAGATTGAAGTCATTCATCCTATACTTCCTAAATCAGTAGACTTCTCTGATTCTGTCCGCATGGTGGTGAGAATATGATTTTGCGCATACCAGTTCACTTTGTCAAACGTTGGATTTAGTTTTCTCACTCCGTTGACGTTTCTGATTGTAATCTGACTTTTTTCAGAGGGATTTTGTTCGATGTGACATGATCTCCAAATCATCCGTATTTAAGCGATCCGTTTTTCTCATGTGAAGAATTCGTCCCCAAAACGCATGTGATTGACGTCGTGGATGATGGCATTTATCTGATGTGTTACATGGAGACATATACGGGGTCCCGCCAAATGCTCAAATCTCAGTTCATAAATGTAAGATACGTCCTTTTTTTGTCTATGTACGTTTAGTAAATAAGTAATCACAACTTTCTCATTAACAAGTTTTTCACATATTGAATCATCCAGTCTAGATCAGGGGCTGCAATTGGCAAGATCCTTCTTAAACAGAAGATGAAGTACTGTTCTGCTGTTTTATCGTGCCCTCAGAACGAATTATCAAAACAAGTGTTGATGGTTGCGAAATGTCTCAACGTCAAATCTGGGCAAGCACCCATATTTTTCTTTTTCTTCTTTTTTCTTTTTGTTTTCTTTTTTGTTTGCAAGTGATCGTTAATCTTACTAATTATATTTTCCTTCTTCGTTTTTTAAAGGAAACAAGCGGATGTACAAGAAGTGGAATATCGATACGCACACCGTTAGACTACGTGTTCCTTATACGTGCGGGAGAATCAGCTAAAGAGTAATGTTTCATACTTTTTAGCATGTTTACCTTGTCAACTTTATATGTGTTGTTAGAAATAGCACATACTAAGCTTTTTTCGTTGGTGTATACGTTATTTTTGTAGTGACGTAGTCGTCGAGTCAAGCTTTGGGCAAGTAACAAAAGAGGGCATGTGCTCTCTGAAACCTCGGAAATGGGTTGTGGATATGGTATGGTCACATCTTAATTTTCATACGTGTTTCTTTCTATTTTATGTAGTATAGAACAACACTCGTTTTTTCAATTTAGGTGATCGATATGTTCGGGATCTATTCAACTATGCTAAAGCCAGATTTGTTGTATATCCCATCTACCGCACGTGTGAGTGTTACCCTTTTCATCCGTGATTCACTTAATATTATCAGTTTGAATGTTTGACTTACTAATCGATATGTTTGTCTATTCTAGCATCTCAATCCTCAACGAGATAAAAATCTTGGTCGCAATTACATCAAAACATCATATATGCCTAACGATGGGGTGTGTGTGAAAGCTGTAAGTATATTGTTCTGTCTTTTTAAAATGTGTGTATGTATCACACTGTATTTTTCGTTTATGAAGATCAAACTCATTTCATTCATACATACGTCTTGTAATTTTGTCAACAGATTTTTATACCCATCATTGATAACGAACACTGGTTTCTTATTGTGTGTGATCTGGAGATGAAGACGAACTATATTCTGAACTCACTACGTCCTAAGGATATCCGGGTTGACACTGAACTTGCTGCGGAAGTGGTATATTTTTTAAAATATTATAATTGTTTTCGTTCAGATAATGCTTTCCTTAATGATTCATGAATAATAGGTTCAATGTATCGTTTTGTTCTAGATTAGTAATGTCTTCCAGATCTTATGCCGGTCCAAAGGCTACAAGCATCTTGTAGGGGTGCCTCTAGCTAAGTTTTCGACTCTGACTGTTCCTCAACAGCAAAATCTGTAAGTACTCATCTTTTTTTTATTTACTTATCACCTGAGTATGTCACACTAGGTCAGTTGCTAGGTACATTTAATGCAGTATGTGCGTCGCGACGATATGTCCCATGTTTTTATTTGATTTTTGTATCTTTGGACATGAGGTGTTTGTGCACGATGATGATAAAGTAAGGCCGCCGCCTGTGTTGGTACTTATTTTAGTTTTGTTTGGTGAAGGTTTGATTGCGGCGTTTATGTTCTCAAGTGGTTAGAAGCTGGACGCAACCGAGATCTGTGGGAAGACAAAAGCAACTTCAAGGCGTTGGCTGGATTTAGGAAGGACGTCGCGCTCAAATTGTTACGTTGGCAGGAGAACAAGCGTAAGGTATTCAAAATAAATCTCATTTTTCATTTGTCTTTATCGTTAGTTTAAACTGATCACATCTGTTTACGTACAAGGTTTACATCGTTTTTTTTCTCATGTCTGATATGTAGGTTTACTAAAAGTCATGGGAGCGGCTTTGCGTTTGGCAGGATTATGGCAGGATTGTGGCTGACATGTAGGCTTAGTAAAAGTCATGTACATCTTATGGACTTTGTGATGGTGTAATTGGGGTTCTGTTGCATTGTATTAACTTCGTTTACGGTTATCTGTGTATCTGGTTATCTAAGTACAAGGCGTCTTTTGAAACGCCTTTGGTTCATGTTGTTTTCATTTGTGGCATCTCGTTGGATATGGAATCATGATAGTTTTGACAGTTTGTAATGGAAGGGCATCGCCCCTACTTTTTGTGGATAATATGTAGGATATGCATCCCATTCCTTTTGTTTGTGTTTAGACAAATGGTGGTGTCTACGTGGCAATGGGTTAGGAATTGGGCAACCTCTTTCACTACTAAGTACGCTCATCATGTATAACATGTGCAACAATCGTGTTAATATACACGCTCGTTTACTTTTGCACATAGACACAACATCAATTGTGATAACATTATTAATAATATATACTTTCACAACCCACCAAAATCCTAATATTGTATGACATCTAATTATCTATTACCTGATGATTTCATTAGACACGATTGATTTCAATAGACACGATTGATATTGTATGACACTAAAAAAAAAAAAAAAAATCACGAATCTTTGTTTATTAATATGTTACGCTGCGTTTTTTCACAAATAATACTAATATGTACGATTTTCATGTAAAACATGTGCAACAGTATTCTCTAACAATGAATGCACCAAAATTAATAGCGTACCTGTATCATGGAATCATACTCTCCCAGGACAATTCCGACTATCATGGAATCCCAATTCTCCGCAAGCATTGCATTTCGGCCGCTTTTTCTCGTTCTTTTGTAGCTTTTTCCTTTTGGGACATCATTCTTTTTCCAGACCCTTTTGTTTTTGACTGAATAGGAGGTAAGACAACCACTTCCTTTGGTATTTTTGTTCCTAAGAGCATCTCAAGTTCCTTATTCTTCTTTCTCAGCCTATCACCCGTGTTACTACTACTACATTCTGTCGTACTGGTTTGTGCGCTTATCTTGTCTTTAAAACCTTTCAAAATGCCCAGCAATTCATCAACATACTCAGGTTTTTGTTCAGCGAGCGTCACACACGAGAACACCTCGGACCATAAGGTACCAATTTTGTGCCGTCTAACATCTAATGAGTTACAATCTTCGATTAAAGTATGTGGCACATTATTACAAATCGGCTGACATGTTGCCAATTTGCTCCACCTACTTAACAGATACTGATCTGGAACATTGTCAAGGCCTTGTTCTTTCAACACGTAAAGCGCATGACGGCACAAAATTCCATGTCTCTCGAACTTTTTACACGTGCAGTTCACTTTCATTTCGTCAGAGATAAAGTTAACATAGTAAACCTTGTCTTTTTCACGATCAATAATGGGGATGCTGTCACTGGTAGTAACCCCTAATATTTTAACACCACAGGTGAAACAAGCAGCCACCCACTCGTTTTTAAATTCAGAAAACATCACTGGGGTGTAGAACTCAGAAGCGTGTTTTTCCAAAGGGTGAAGCGTTTCTAGATCAGAGAAGGAGTTTTTTAACTCGGCTATTAATTTGGATTGTTTCCATCGCTGAGCGTCCATAGCACTTTCATACCTCATAAGAAACTCAACCAAAATTAAGTGTGGGTTCATGAAATTTCCGAAAAAGCTATTCTCGGACTCAGACCTGGACGTGGTTCTCATTAGTCCACCCATAAATAAATCCCTGAAATATGCTGGAATCCAATAAGCCCTTTTGTCAAACATGGTATCTAACCATTCATTATCGGTCAGCCCGTATGAAGATATAACTGAGCACCACCGTTCCTCAAACTCAGACGGTTCGATATCTTCTGCCCAAACACAGGAGCACAACGCTTTCATGAAGTTAGTTTCTCGATATAGCGTAGTTCCGATCTTGTCTGGTAGCTTTTTCATGATATGCCACATGCAATATCTGTGCTGAGTTTTGTCCCCGAACACTGTTTTAACCCCTGATCTTATGCCTCTATCTTGATCAGTAATTATGCACACAGGATACTTATTGCTCATTGCGCTCGTAAAAATTTGAAACAACCATACGAAATCCTCATCGTCTCTTTCCTTATAAGTCCCGCTCCAAATGTCACGCATTTTTTGTGATGGTCAACCCCCGTGAAAGGTGCAAATATCATTTTATACGTGTTCATATTAAACGTCGTGTCAAAAGACGTCATATCACCAAAGAGACTGTAATTCTTTATAGATATAGGGTCAAACCAACAAACCCTAGATAGTCGACCACGATCGTCAACATCAAAATCAAAGTAGTACGAACTACACATGGCTTTTTTGTGCATGAAATTTTCAATCATCATTTGCGCGTCATACCCTTTAATAAATTTTTTCACATCCCTCCAAAAATTTTTGAAGTCCTCGAGTGATGCCCCTACATTTTGATACCCTTTCACGTACTCTTTGAACATCCTAAAGCTTTGCATGTGCCCCTTATTCACTTTAGAATTCTCAACAATCATGGTTTTATGTATAAGGGTTAATTCTCGTGACTCGGTCAAATGCACCACGGTGTTTGGTGTTGAGAGGAGGTGGGTGTGACCTTCATGAAAGTCAACAATCACATATTGTCCTTTTTCATTTCTTCGAAAAAAAATCTTTGCATTACATAAAATTCTAGTTCTCTGTCTCTTTTTTACCTTCCCTCTAGGCTTAATTTCTCCACCTTCTTTACCGCACAGTGACTTAGTCATGACAACCCCATCTATGTTTCGTTGCGTCGACTTCCTCATTTTAAAATCGAATTAGCAAGATAAGCCTTATAGAATTCTAGCCCATCCTCTAGTTTATCAAAGATCATACCCAAAACAGCTTCATTTCGCGCACATACAGTATTCTTTCCTTCGGGGTTGTCTCGATGATTGGTGGGCCTGCATCTATGCACGCTACACAGTAGAACAATATGGGTATAAGCAGCGAGTTCAAATAACTAATGCACAACAAATATAATTTTCAGGTACGCTTATTTAGTCAAAAGCACAAAATCAACTAGAAAACAAAAAACCACAGAAATTAACTCAGAAATTTGTGCCTGATCGCTGACATATCGTATTTTTCATTACTGAATACTTAACGTAGACGTCAAGATACACCAATCACGTCTTATAATTTCGTCACAGGCAGAAAGTCAAATGTTTATTATGACACGAATCGGTATATCCCTTAATTACAATTCTAGATACGCTGCTGACAAAACACAAACGCATCAACTATACTAATATACATGCTTTTCATATACGCTGGTTTATAAAGGGCGGTTTCGTTATTCTACCAGGTACGTTTTCCATATAAGGCAATTACATCAATTATACTAATATACATGCTATTGAACTAAATGAATCATCGTATAGCGTGCATAAGAAATATGATCAAAGCAAGTGTAATAATCAACTCTAAAACAAACCGCATATCACATACACTAACCAGCATCGGTAAGACAACCTGTTCATATCCATCGACTCATCAATTTATGATACCAATCAGGATAACGATACATGAGCAGCAATCGTAATAATTTGTCTACCTATGTTTAAATTAGTATGAATACGCATCAAAATTATCAATAGATACATCAATCAGACGATTTTATTGAAACGATTTATAAAAAAGGCTATCTCAACTGATTTGCAGATGTACATACCTAGATGAGATGATGACTGCACGATATCATTGCTAACAGCTGGAACAATCGCATCAGTATGTTCCCCCAAATCGCTAGAACCTTCAACATCCATAATTTTCTACGATTGAAATAATTCTGGAATGCCAATCGAAATCACAAAATCGATTGTTCATGCATCAATCACACCAAATCAATCAGAAAAATATTATATCAGTACATCAATTAGATGATCAACGCCATTGATTATGATCAATTTCGTCGATTTTGGCGGCTGTAGTTTGAGTGTTTTCGCGGAATTTCCTATGTTTTCGCGGAAATATTTGTTTAGATTTGGGGGAAAAGTTTTGGAAAGTAGAGAGAGAAAGAGATTTTTTGGATTTTTTGTCAAACTGTCGGGTTAGCCGCGTGTTAGGTTTTTTCGAAATATCCCGTGTTACTTTTTTGATTAAACTACTATTGTAGGTCGTTCTCACCGTTTGCACCGAGTGATCGTTCTCACCGGATCCCGCCTCTATATATATATATATATATATATATATATATATATATATATATATATATATATATATATATATATATATATATATATATATATAATCTGGGTTGAAGCGTTGTGGATGCGCCACGTGTCAATCGAACTTTAAATACAAGTATTAATTACAGCTGAACATTAAATATAAACATAATAAATGTTGTATAAATCTCAGCAAAATATTAATTATAGCTTAATAAATTTTATTATAAAATTACATTAAATAATTACGTTAATTTGATTCTAAATTTATTAAAAAGGTATTTTGATAAAAATCCTAAAATGTAAATAATTACGTTTATTGCGAAAAATGCTTCAATTTGAGTATAATTATCATTATATTTATTGAAATATTTTGATTTGTAGAGATGATTAAAGTGAGTGTCCCATAATATTTTATGTTTACGTAAAAAGACATTTTGAGAAAGTTATAAAACTTAGACCATTAAATCCTAAGAAAAATATATTTGGAAGAGTCATTATATTTCTTAAAAACATAACTTAAAGAAAACTACTAAGAGATAAGTTTTTATATGGGAATGAAAAAAATTATATTGCTAGAAATTGAATACATATGAGATTTTGATAGGTTTAAATAGTGTGATAACGAGTATGTAATGCATTGAATAATCAAAACAAAGGTAATGATTATTAAATAATATAGTATTATAAAAGACATGAAAAAGTAGAAAAAAAACGTTGCATTTTTCTTTAATATCTTCAATTAAAATACGTATACGTCAAGTATAAATATTGATTATGACTAGCTAAATATTACTTTTAATTAAATATTTTATATGTTATATTTTAAATACTTTGAAGTTAAACCTCAAAAAATATTATTTGAGAAAGTTTAACCTATTTTATTTGAGAAAGTTTAAACATCGTTTATATATAGTTGTTTAAAAATAGAAAAGGTGCAATTTTTATAGATATGTTTGACACATAGCAGATGCAAAACACAATCAAAACATTTGAATAAGTTGATTTTGAACTCTATATGTTTGATACATAAATATCACACGTTATACATAAAAAAATTAAAAATTACATAAAATTATATTCACATTATTTTGAATAAATACTAATTGATTTAGAACCTAACATATTGTGAAATGATATAATTTGAGAACTTAATGTTGATTGTTGCATTATTCGAATAAATTTTATTTTAATTAATATGATATTTGATCAGTCACAAAATAATTTATCAAACGTTGATCACCATAATTAATTATCACTTATTAGTTTTAATTAAAATTGTATGTATTTTATTTTAAAATATTAAAAATAAACCTAAAAAAATTAAATTTGAGATTTTTTTGTTTTATTTATAAGTAAAAATATTAAAGGTCATATATAAATTATGTTATTTTTCTTCAATTATAATAATTAAATTTTTAAAATAGGCCGCGCGAAGCGCGGAATACTACATAGTGCCTAGTGGTATATTAAAGCTCAATACCATTTAATCGATACTGTCTTATACTTCTGTCATTGTCTTTAAAAATATTGGCAATATTGTGATTTTGTGAAGAAATAAGCTTCCACCTAAATATGTGCTGCATGTAAGTATTTAAATTATATTAACCGATTTTAGAATAGAATCTTATTGAATTTACAGGATTTTCTCCCAATCTTTCTCTAATTTAAATAAAGTAATAATAATTTGGATTTTTCTAACGTGTGCCTTAAGGGCACACATTAAGAAGCCATATGAGGAAAGATTTTCAAGATAATTTCATTAAAAATGGCAATAATAAGTTCATCTGTACAAATTAAAAGTTATTGATTTTTGTGACAGCCGCATTAAGAAGTCAAATAGCTTGATGAAGGCTTTTTACAAGAAGCAATACCTAGACATGATTAACAAATTGATATCCATGCATTCAGATTGAAGCTAAATGTACCAAAAAAAAAAAAAAAGTACTTCGTTGGTCCGTATGTATCAATAGGCCAAAAATAAATATCAACAGCTAGCGCATACAAATCTGCAAGGAAAATAATTACCCTTGGAGCTGGAAACACACACTCCCTCCATTGCAGACGGTTGATAACGGGAACGTATGAAATTCAACCGAACGGAGGAAGTATTAAACATCAGGCAACCTTTGACATTCAACCATTCTAGAAATGACTTTATTTGACATTTTCGGCCACTCTAGAAACGAGTTTAGTCTTCCATTGTTGAAAGTACTCCGACCTTGGTCGAGTACCAGTACCAGTACGACTATGGCTGAAGGTATTAGTGGCGCCACAGGAACTAAAAATGCATAAAGCAGTAAGATGTTATGTGTTTCGGAATCGCACAGTCTAACACAGTATGCAACAGCAAGTGTTCCATATAATTACTTCAATTACACCAAAAAAGAAAAAAAAGAAAAAAAACAAACAAATATACACTACAAAGTTTCTTGTTTTAAAGAGCCATAGGTGAAATTCACTAATACTCAGCCGGCAAAACAAATAGCCGGCAAAACAAATAGCCGGCAAAACAAATAGCCTCTCTGGAGAAATTGTCAAAGAATTTGCAGGAACTGGTTTAGCTACTAAGGGAACTGGAACGATCCACCGATTTGATCATTAGCACCTGATGGAGGATTGATAGATACCCACAAGAGCGATATAGTAATCGCAACAAGTCCTGACCAGACGAATACAATAGTTGGCGTCCTACCTCTTCTTCCCATTAGACCTTTCGCAAATGGGTAGAGATGAGCCAATACCCAAAAACTGAAAAACACGCCACCTATCAGCTTACTCCATTGCGGTATGGTACTGTATATTGTACGGCTGAACCCTACCGCTATTGCTATCAAGTTGACCATCATTATCACGACTGGCGGAATCATTAGAGATGTCCACTTGACCAAGTAGAGTTCTGCAAACTCATGATCGTTATCGTCCCCAGAAGATTTTGAAGTGAGGGTAAAAGAGATTTCAATACCAGCTATCACTTTCAGTAAACCCTGAAGCACAGCTGCAAGATGCGCACTTGTGCCTCCGATTAACCAGAACTGCTCATTACGCCACCACTCCTCCAACTCTATGCCAGCCCATTTAATTTCCAGTACGGCCAACGAACATAGAGTAATAGTAAATTAGTAATAGTCAACAGGTAAGTGAGGAAGGTGATATCGAGGGTTTGTACGATGAATTGGCCGGAGAAGAGAGACAGTGCCGGGAGGAAGCAGTAGACAATTAGGAAAAAGGAGGTGAAAGGATATATACCGACATTGAGGTATGCAATCCTCTGTAGAATTTTCATCTTAGGACTGGCCAGTAGGGCATTGTTGCGAGAGAAGAAAATCTCGACAGAGCCAGTGGCCCACCGTAGAACCTGATGGAGGCGATCAGTGAGATTAATAGGAGCGGTCCCACGGAAAGCATCACGTTTTGTGACACAGTACACGGATCTCCATCCTCTATTGTGCATGCGATACCCAGTGACAACATCCTCCGTGACAGAGCCGTAAATCCACCCAACACGCTCCCCCCACTCTGTCTTACCCTCATACCAGCAAGAGACAGTATTGATTGCCTCAGCAACTGTTGGTGCGTCTAGCAACTCCCGGCCTATTGTGAGAGCACCAGGTGCCCTTCCATTCTTGACCGCAGGGTGATCACCCAATGGACGACCTTGGTATTCTGCCACAGGGATAGAATCAATGAGAAACCTCGAGTTGCCAAATTTCTTGGGAAACGTGGAAAGGGGCATCTCTTCATCATCCGAGTCCCCCATCCTTAAAGCACGGTTCTCTTCAGCTGATACAAGTTTCTTGCGACGTGGGAGGCAACAATCCCACACACTTGGAGCACGGTCTTTTGCTCGAGGTGGGTCAAAGCCATACAAGGCCATTCTTCTAAAGAGACACCCAGTTCCTACGTATACTGGTCCTTGAAGTCCATCTAGAGCTCGCATGTTTACATCAAAGAAAACAGTGTTATTGTTGGCATAACTATCAGAAGGGTCGATCCCCTCAAACCTTTGGGGGAACTGCACATAACAAATTCGGTCTCCCCCACGATCCATCATGAAACACATGCCTTCTCTCATGGCTTCCGAGTTGTAGATATAATGGTCACAGTCCAAATTGAGGATGAATGGTCCATTAGACATGACTGCGGATGCTCTTACCAAAGCATTCATGGCTCCAGCCTTCTTATTATGATCATATCCAGGGCGCTTCTCACGCGATACATAAACCAACATGGGAAAACGTATGTCAACGTCTGTAAAATCAAGGATAGCGGATTCATCATTGGTGCCAAACAAAGGCACCTCACTAGGCGGTTTGAGCATCACCTGCATCAATTGCACAAGGCCAATTAAATAATATGTACTTCAATACAGTTGAAGTTTTTTAAAACAAAAATGACTTCCTACTCTACAAATACAAGGAGATCCTTGTATCCGCAAATACATTAATATTTTAAACACAAGAACAAACAAAGAAACACTTTCAAACTAGAAAAAGTCACTGCTTTTTATTAACCCTACTTTGATCAGGAAATCTACCCCTTTGACTCCTCTCGATACGACTGTTAAGTTATGCATGTATAAAATCTACTCCGTATTTCAATAGTGGAAGTAATGTTATACGCATACATCGAACTGACTGACCACCCTCTCTTACCCCATCTATGAGTGCCTAAACTGGAGTACGCACTGATACAAATACGCATATACGATTAACACCTTTTACTGCAACACGAATATTTAAACCAGAAATCCTAATACATTGTTATACAGATACAAAACATGTGGGAGTCAGTTTGCAATTCGGTGAAAAATCAGGAATCTCTTTTTTGAGGCAGGTAACGCGATATATCACTTATAAAATGGTCTTTAATCAAAGACCCAGTATAAATCCAAGTTCTCAGGCAAAGGACACTTTGCGCTACTCCTAAAAGTTCAACCGAGTATTAATCATGATAACAAAAGCGGAAGATTTAAGGTCCAGTTATTGCAAGTCAGGTGATACTGAGCCATAAAGTTTACCTGTATGATTCCAGCATGATCACCTTTGGAGTGTTCTGGAGAAGGATGCATCCAGGTACCAGGCCAATGTGTCCCATCAGCCATCCAAGTAGCTTTTGGAATTTTTACCGCGTCCAGAGGTTCATCAGCTGGATTTTGTTTTTGAAGCTTTAAAGCTTTTATTTCCTCCCTGGCATGGTAGGCATCAGAACGCCTCTGAATAGAGTCAGGCAAACCATTGATGCGGACTTTGTATTCATCATATTCTCGCTTTATACGTCTGCGGTCCTTTACAAAATCAGTTCGAACCTTATTCTTGGTTGGATCCTTCTTTAGACTAAAATAAGACTCGGGATTCCTTGGTTCAATGTTGTGTTTGCGACAAAAAGGTACCCAAACATTAGCAAAGCTTGCAGCTTCAGCCATGGCCTCAAACGTCAAAAGGGCACCACCATCATCAGAAACATAACAAGCCAGCTTCTCGACGGGGTAGTCAGCAGCTAAAATAGACAAGATAGTGTTTGAAGTAACAAGAGGGGGCTCCTTCTCGGGATCTGCAGTCGAAACAAACACATCGACTCCTGGAAGATCAGATTTTCCTGTTGGATTACTGAGAGTAGGAGTTTCAAACTTCTCTTTCAGGACATTAAGGTCTGTAGCACGATTTACTGGACAAAGCTTAGGCAGCTGATCAAGAAGCCAAGAGAACGCAAACCAAATCTCACAGACCACAGACATTCCCCACAGCCATATTGCATCTTCATTTTTATGTCTCATTCTCCAAGTAAGGAAGAGGCCGAGAACAACCATCCTAATGAAAATGAGTAGCATATAGCATAAAAATAAATAACTAATCTTAGAACTATAATTTGTGAATTGTTAAAGAGCAGTCGCGTATTCGAAAAATTAAATGTGTAAATAAGTACAATAGTAATGAATAAAGTACAGAGGACAAAGCAAGGCAGCATGGAACCAACATTGCTGACACAACTCCAACCGGAGGTCGCATGCCAGTGAGCAACCCCGGTCCTAACCAGGTCTTTGATACCACTACTACACATTCTGTACCTGGGCAGCAGAGGATCTTGGATTGGTCTAGGACTGATAAACAAACAACTAGAAATCCTTTTGCAGCTCGAAAGGTGTCATATCATCCCAAACTGTAAACCAATATGGGTCTATATCCAAAAGTGGAGACCCAGGTGTTGGAGGCCTTGCCGGGGAACATGAACATCCCGCAAATAAGTCAATGTCAAACTCGTCAAGTTTTATAGGAGTCATAAACTCGTCAAGTTCCATACGAATCAACTTGACAGGCGAGGAACATTGTGGAAGTATGTCCTTGATCATAGTCGCATTGGCACACTCGATACATTTATCATGATCGTGGAGGAATCCTTCCTCCTTGACCCAATCGTAATTCTCTCGTTTCGGGTGACTGACAGCAGCACAAACATTATTATCGACAGAATTCTTCTTAGACGGCTTTTCAAGAGCGCGTGGCCTGTTGGTCAGATCCCCAAGGGGTTTCCGAACAACCTTCACATTCATCTGGATGGATTAAGATTTATTAGTATTATAATAAATTCACCTTCTTAAATCAAATCAATAGGCTACCACCAAATTCAATCACATCAATCAATAAAACCTTAAATCCGCAACAACTCATCAAAAAGATCAAATATTTCCTAATAAAATAACAAGATCAACCTAGAAATTAAATTCTAAAGATCAGATTAAGCCCAGAAATCTTTACAATTTACGAAAAGGAAGAATATGAACAACCTTCACATTCATCTGGATGAAGATTTATTAGTATTATAATAAATTCACCTTCTTAAATCAAATCAATAGGCTACCAGCAAATTCAATCACATCAATCAATAAAACCCTAAATCCGCAACAACTCATCAAAAACATCAAATATTTCCTAATAAAATAACAAGATCAACCCAGAAATCAAATTCAAAATATGCCCACCACGAATTAAGCTCAAATATCAGATTAAACCCAGAAATCTTTACAATTTTACAACCTTAATTGAAAATTAAAACGAAAAGGAAGAATACGAAAAAGAGACGAAATTACCTTAGCTTTCACATTCGCAGATGCCTTCTTCTTTGCAACGGTCACATTCATCTCTATTATTATAAACAAGTTTAATTAACTTTAATTGAAATTGAAAAGAGAGTGAGACGAAATTAGGGTTGCTTGATTTCAGGAATTTGGATATTTTTCTTATGGAATTGAGAATTGTGAGGAGCGTTTAATTAGTTGGTGTATTTATACAAGGAGAATGTTTTAGCGCGGTTTTGATGTGGGTAACGTCTCTTTCCCCCTCTCTAGCACAAACGTCGGACTACAGGTGACAAATTACAAATGGTCATTTGAGTCGGGTTAATTTGAATTAGTCACACATTTTAGATTGGGTCGGGTTATTTCAGATTTCGAGTTAGTTTCTTATATTAAGTTGTCGGTTCATTCAGAGTTTGAGCTCTTTCGAATCAGGTAGTTTTCGGGTATGGGTTATTTTGTGTCGAGTCAATATTAAAACACTTTAAGTAGTATTAATGTGATAAACAAAAATTGTCTTAAAATTAATCCCCTATTTACTAAATGAATAGGTGATTCTACGTTTTTTCCCGCCTAACTATATTATCTTCTATTTGGGCCTTTAATTTTTCATTCTACTAAGCACACTATGGGCCAAATCTGCAAGCTCAAAAAATAAAATAAAAAATATAATGTAAACTGGATGAATCATCAATCATTGCTATAATTAAATTATCTCACCCCCTATATACTAAGAGAATAAAATTCTCCAAGATTCTCCCTCCAAAAGCATCAAGTTAAATAAGGAAACGAAATGATTTATTCATTACATTATTATCATTTCATCAAAATATAATCTTTTAATCAAATAATAATATTTTCATTAAAATCTTAATTATAATCTTTTAATTAAACTAAGATAAATTTGCTATAATTTTATAAACTATAAATTTCTTAGTTTTTATTTTTGTGATTATTATATATTAGAGAATGACCTAACACGGATATTAATAGTTTCGTAAAAAAAAAAAAAAGATCATTAAAATAAATTGAGAAACATTATAAATTGTAATCATTAGTTTTATGGTAAAGAAGAAATAGAATTTTTTTCCAGTAAATATACATTTGATAACTTTAATCTTCTTGGTTAGTTCATAGTTCATTTTTTTTTCTCATATCAAAAAGTGAGGTGTATGACAAATTAGTGACGAGTCAATTCAAAATATAAATAATAACTAAAAATAAAATTTTATATATACCGCACATGTGCGGGATCTACACTAGTTATTTATTATGGAGCATTGCAACTTGCAAGTTATAACTAGGGTAATAATGAGACGACACAGCTCACGAGCAATGCGAGATCGGCTCGGTCAAAGTTCGGCTCGGGCTTGGCTCGAGAGTTTAACGAGTCAGGTCGAACAAACGTTGGTTCGACTCGAAAAGCTTGTGAGCGGCTCGAACTTGTGTGATTAGATAAGATATTGCTTAAATTTTATAAAGATATTTTATCATGATTATATTTTTGTATTCACACATATCAAATGTTTCACTGATTTGCCAAATATTTTTACATAAACTTTTAGCTTTTTTATTGAAAATATCGAAAGAAAAAAATCAAAAAATTAACAATTATATATAGGCTCGATTTGAGCTCGAGCTCGCGTGAAAGCTCGCGAGCTTGATAACGAGCACATTTTTTTCAAGTTAGGGTAACCTCAAATCACGGCTTGAGCTCGAGTTTTGGTTCTTGAGCAGAAGCCGAGCAAGCCCAAGCCCGGGCTCGACTCGGCTCGTTAACCCCCTAGTTGCAGCAACCAATGAAACGTTTCATATAGTTGTAGTTCACTTCGTATCATTTTGGATTGGGTTATTTACAAGTCAAGTGGTTTTGGGTCTGGTCACCCCACGTAAGTCAACATTCTCATTTAGTCAATCAACGAATTGGGTCGGGGTCAGGTTGGATCAATTTTAGTGACATGTCATAATCGGGTAAGACAGTTTCATCACTTTCAGATCTCAGGTAAGTCTTATCGGATCACAAGGCCGATTTCTCTCCGTTCATCATCGAGATGAAATTATCCTAAGAATCTTTTCTCATATGACTTCTTAATGTATGCCTTTAAGGCACACATTAGAAAAACCCATAATTTTCTATTTTAAGATACATGATTTCTAACATTAATGATGAGTCGTGTACAAGTTAAGGGAAAGATTTTACAGGAATGATTTTCTTCTTGTTTCCAAAATTGATAGGTTCGTAATTCTGTATCTTTGGGTCGTCAAAAATAAAAGATTGGAGACAAACTATGTAATAAATACGTGATCTTATGATTTAAAGAAATAAATAAAGATCCAAAAATATAATATAATGAATGAATTATTTTAAGGAATAAACATCTTTATTTATATTTATTTATGCGCCCTTCCCTAAACTAAATAATTTCCAATATAACTTGCCTAATTTCCAATATAACTTGCCTAATAAGTATTTATATATGTATTGCTCAATTGAGGTAAAAATACATTGCAAATTGTGATCAAGTGCCACACCATAATATACAATATGACCAAAGCAAGTTTAATCGCTTTTTTACTTCTCATAGTTTTGGTTATTCACCACGGTAAGTCTTTCGTCACCATATATATTTAGAGTAAGTAGTCTCCCTTAAAACAGTTTTATAATATGATCACATTGTAAAACATATAGCGAAAGATATTAATGTCTTTATTATGGAAACTTGTGATTATATAAAACGGTTTTGTATAAGAATTGTTGATATGTTTAATCCTTGTGATTATCTTTAGCTTTAATATATCACACCCTCTCTTATAGTAGTGTCGTGCCTCTAATCCTCTATGTACATATAGTAGTATCGTGCCTCTAATCCCCTAGAGCTAACTCTTGTTTTCACATCGTACATATTGTAGTGTCGTGCCTCTAATCCCCTATGTGTTAAAGAACCAATATGGAGTATGTCACTCTGTATCTCGTTATTTTTTACGCTTTTTTTATTGTTGGTTATTCGACTTAGTACCCACGTTTTTTTAATTTTATGTGGTCTCATTTTTTGAAAATATTATTGATACCCTTAATTTAATAAAAACTTCTTAAAATACCCAAAATATTCTAATCCGATATCCACATTTCATTGATTTTTTTTTTTGCGATAATTTGGTAAAATCATTTATCACAAATTCCGTTTATCAATATTAAATATATTTTCTTTATTAAAATTAACTGTTAGAATACTTAAATTTTATTCATATTTTTATGAATATTTTTATAAAATTTAGAGCACTAGTGATGTTTTTAATATCGAGGGCTACGAGGTAGAAATCGTAAAAACTACTCCCTCCAATCCAATCCAATCCAATCCAATCCAAACTACCCACCTGCTTTTGGGTGGGTCTTTGAGGCGATACTTTGACTGCGTTTTTCTTCCTTTGTATATAATTTTTTTTTTTTGCAAAAAATATAATTTATAAAAGATATTTTCATAATACAACTAAATATGTAAATTTTATCGTTCAAAGTTTGATATTTTTCTATGGATTAATGGTCAAACGTTTCAAAGTTTGACCTTCAAAAAGTAAGTGGGTAGTTTGGATTGGATTTGAGGGAGTATATACTCATATGTTTTATGTACCTATATGTACTTAATAAGAGATAATTACGGTGACAGATGAGACGAAGATGACGGTTGAAGCAGAAGAATGGTTTTGTGGATCGAACAATGTGGCTCAAAGGCAATGCTCGGACCAATTATGCGATCAAAAATGCAAGGCAGCTGTAAAGGGATCCCAAGGTGGTTATTGTCTTGCCGCACCCAAGCCACTTGAATTACGCTTTTGTGTTTGTCGCTGTTGATTTTATGTTTGGAATTTTAAGACTATAAACAAAGCGTATAAGCTTGAGAGACTTGTACGGAGTATTATTTTCTGTATTGAAAAACTTTGATGCTGATATATATATTTAAAGCCGTATCTAATTAATAAAGTTCAAATGTCACCCATTCTTGTTTATGACGGGAATATTGTCTTTAACATAAAACACGAGTTATTCAACATGAATGAAACAAAAGCTTGTCTTATCTATCCGACTATCCTAAAGGGACGATGCTATTTTGACGTTTTTTACTTAAATAGCAGCCAACTGATAGTTCATTATATTTTCATTTGAAGTAATCTTGCCTTATTTTTTGTTGCAAATAAAACCCATAATTTTTTTTTTCACGAGTTCCGAGCCAGCGGTCCTTTGGTTCAGCTCAGAACTGGTGGCTGAGTCAAAGTTACTGGTCAGATAGTGGATGTAAGTTGCGGTGTGCCCGTGTGACGTGTGAGGTGACTGGCCAACGCAGAAGTAACCAAATTGAGCAGGTGTAATTGTTACCGCCACGGGTCAACGCTTCATTCACACTTCATCGTCCTTGTGACATTAGTTCTGACATTTATCACTCCTCGTTACAAAGATAATGGGATGTCTTTTCGTACCACAAGGTCCACAACCGTAACGCAGATTATAACCAAAAGAATACCACAAAGGGAAGGACTTGAAATTGGTGGCTAACTGGCTACTAACTTCTTACAGAACGCCTTCCTCAACCATAAGCCAGTTCTTAAGCCGTTTCCAATTTCATTTGACATATGATATGATTATAGCAGAAATACTACAATACTAGTTGAGCACTGAAAACTGAAAAGCTAAACGTACGACAAAAATTCAATGATACACTGTGAAACGTAATTCGCTTAAAATCCACTAAAATGAACGGGTAACCGATACAATCCCGGAGAGCAGTCTTACACATTCTTGGACAAATAGCATCACAGCTGTTCCAGAAATCTAGTATACATAATTATTGCTAAATAATCAATGATAACACCCGACCTTCTAAAACAAATGGCAGTTGATATCAAACCCAGGACATAAAAATCACTCTTTAGGAACCCAATAACCAACATCAATATTAACAAGCTAGACTCACAAATCGAGCAAAAAAAAAAAAAAGCAACCCAAATTATAAACGTAAAATGAATAAATCAACGATCAGGAGACCAAGACAAGCATGCTCAGCATAAAAAACCTGTCCAGCACAAACCCGGGGGGAAATCAAACCTAGAACAGATCAAACTTTTTCTTTTGCAAGTCTTGCTTCCATCTTGGAAGTTTGGTAAAAGCTTCTTTGGAGATACCGAAAATTGACTGAAATTCTTCCTCGGATAAGTAGGCCTACAATGATGAAACAAAGGTAGGATTAAACAATTGAAAGAAAGAGTTGATCATATGTTTTCACTCATATCATGAATGTACCACCCTACCTCTCTGCGTTTAAAATCAATCCCAGTGACAGGATTTTCGGATTTCGACCTCAGTTGCTCGTAAGTGAATGTGCTCTGAGTACCAGAAACAATTTCTTCATCTTCTGCATCTTCTTTTGATACTGGTTCTTCCTCTGTCGCAGGTACAGGTTCACTCTCTATTTTCAATTCTTCTTGAGATTCCTCGGTCACTTCTGAGGGGGAGTTTTCAGTCTCTTTTGCATCTGCAGCGAAACCAGACTAATCATTACCACTTATACTCAAGTTAACTGAAAACCCGGCAGCGTTACCGACAAAACCACAGATAAACATATGATCATCAAGAAAAAATGACCCAACTAATTTAGCCCTCATCAATCATCAGTCGACAATCTTCATCTTACCAAGATATAGGATAAAAGAATTATCTGGAAAGTAAAACCTGGAACAGGCCTTCTAGTTTATATGCATGAAATGTATGTTTACAACTTTGAAAACCGTACTAAATTATAAACAGATGACGTAGTCTTCTATAATACACCCAGGAAATATAGCGTTAAGTCTATTGTGGAGTCCATTCCAAGTTTTACAACCCATTTTGCTGTGGTAAACTTGTCAAGACGTACTTGGGTCAGCTTCACGTTCAGTCATTCAAGATAACTAGCAATATAATGACAGAACTTTAGAAAATTGCATTGTTCATGGTAGGATGGTACAGTCACTATATAGCTAGTTTATGCATCGGCAAGCATGTACATTTACATAAAGTACTGTCCATCTACTCTGGCTACACCAATCATAATTCAGTAAAACCACCAAAAGAGTACTAAAACCAACACGAGAATCTCAGTACTAAGCCATTGTTATCAAAGGAATCCAAGTATTTTGGAAAAGAAAAAAAGGCCAAACATGAGGGGAAATTAGCTAGTTGGACGAGTTGACTGCTTGGCTTATCAATAACAAATGAAATATTCATATGCTGAGAGGTAGAGAGATTTAGCGAGGCAAAGTTTGAGCAAACTTCTCTAAAAATCAGCACAATGAGTTTGGAGTAGAAATTAGTCAACTACTCATTATCTATCATTTGGCTATATAATTCATAATTCCAATTTGTGAACTAGTCGATATGTGTCGGCAAAAGAAAAATCATTTAGACCACAGCAGTATAGCATTACGACAGGAGTTAAAAAGTCGTCACTAAAAGAGAAACATTTCCTGCGGCAAAACATAAGAGTTAGCTAGCTTACCAGAAGTGCTATCATCTGCAGGTGAAGAAGGACTCCTAACAGTTCGAGCAGGAGACCCATCTGGTGACTGGGGTTTCTTTTCAGCAGTAAGAGCTGATGACAGAGCAGCCAATGCAGCAGCTCTCTGTGATCCCTGACCTGTGCTAACTGGTCTTGGAGCAGTTGGCGAACCAACCTTTTTCTCAGCAGAAGAAGGATTTAAAGCAGATGACAAAGCAGCTAAAGCAGATGCTCTTTGCGTATTTCCTCCTTGGTTTGAGTTATTTGTCTTCTGTATCAATCAATGAGTTAAGGTGGACAATCAGTTTAACAGAGGCCATGGGAACAAAATAGTCAACGATGAGGAGTATCGAAAAGTGAAAACCAAACAGTTAACTATAGCATTCCAAAAGTCAATCCTTCTTCCACATAATGATTAGAAAGAAGACAGCTCCAACTAATAGTATATGTTTACATTTGAAGAAGCAGGCTTCTCTCCAGACGATGGATTAAAAGCTGATGACAGGGCTGCCAAAGCTTCAGCTCTCTGTGTTGCTCCTCCACCATTTGATTTACTTGAGCTCTGTAAAGTTTAAAAAAAAATTGCTGGATTGATTACGTTGCTCCATGAGAAACATACAACAATAATAATCACATACCACCACCACATCCATTTCAAACACAAACATGAGCATAATAAAAAGAACACAGGACACAAGAAATTTGTGTCTTTGCCAGCTTTAAATTTCTATACACAGATTTTCTATTATATTCTCCACATATTCTAATAGTGGGCACGCATTCAAACGCACAAGGAGACCTCTCTGAAGATAGACCTTAGTTAGACAGAAACAAAAGACTCTGAACCATAATATACAGTTTTGGAACTTTAAAAAAAAAATTACAATTTGATAAAGATTTCCCAAGTTCTACGGTTAGGGATCAAAAGTTCAAAACCTCATCAACTCAACCTAGTTGAGGGATTGGTGAGCATCCTGCTGAAGTGCTGAGACAAGGCATAATGTTCATCTGAAATGCTGAGGATGTCCTTATAGAATGGGTTCACTACTATCTCCTAACATCATAAGGGCTTATCTCTCATGGCCACTACCAAATAAAAATAAATTATAGAAGTTCTCCACGCTTGGCGGTTATTACTATTTGAATTTACCATACGAAAACCATTTAACAAAGTAGACAAACAATTACCTCATCTACACTCTTGGATATCAGTATCTCAAGAAATTAATTCCACAAGTCTCTCTTCCTATACAACAAGTTTGACTCAAATCCTTCGTAGGTTACTTGTATCAAATCGGATGCCATATGTGGTATTAACTACTCTGCAAGAGTTGGCCGTTACGGGTTCTCCATTGTGTAAAAGGCTTCTAAAAATAACTGATATTTGACTAATATTTGACGGATATGAAGTATTGGCCGTTAAAGGTTTTTAGCTTTGTAGTTCCCGTTATGTAAAGAGCTTCTAGAAATAACTGATTTTGACTAATATTGACCGATATGAAGTTGATCCACGACCGATACGAGGCCGATACAGCTGATACTAGATCGATAACGCTTATGTGACCAAATGAAAACAAGATATGACGAATCCAAGACACACGTCACCGCACGCTAATGAGATTTGCCACCCTTAATACGATCACAACCCATGTGATCTTTGAAGATTTCTCAAGTCTTAAACAGATATGGATACACTGGTATAGTCCTTGAAAATAGAAAAAAAGAATTGCAAATGCTTGTGAACATATCATGATTTAGTTGCCAAAGTAAAGAGGAATTGAAAAGTCTGAATAAGGGAGTAATAGAATAAATCTCGAAGTGAGAGTCTATTTCCCAATTCCTATATGAGTGCACAACGCATCAAGAAGAAGAATGAAACACAAGAGACGACTCATTCAAGTTCCTGAATATCATAAGATGTGAAGGTCATATAATATGTACAGTTTGTGTGATATTTGCAGTTATTTAGTTTGTGAAGAATTATAAATGTACGAGGATCTCACATCAATAGTTCTTAAACAAGTATAATAATAAATTGTCACATGAATGCAGAAGATTAGTCAATTACCTCCGTAGCATGGCCAACCCCGAAAAATAACATGACCTTCTTTTGAAATGAGTTGCCTTGAACCTGTGTGTGCACATGTTACTCCACGTGAACAGCATGCAACGTAGCAATGCAAAAGAAAGGTATATAAAGATCACAAGAAATTTACATACTAAACATTGCAAATTAAGGCCATAGAAGTTGTTTCACAATGGATGTCTCGTAACAAAAGCAATTTTAACACAAATGCATTGTCCTAATAAATAATGAAGTGTGCCTGTCACCTAAGGATATGTGACACTACCAATCGATAGTCTTCAAAAAGCTAGATCCTACAAATCTACAATACTTTAGTCATTGGGTAGCGACAAGAGGAAAAGTGAAAGCAAATATTATTGTTAGTCATTGGACTCATCGAATCTATGCTTTTACGGCTTCAAGCATGCAACCATTGGGTGCAACCATATAAATACTCCGTATAAAGATGGGGCCAAAAATGAAGAGTCCATGTAGGAGAGCTCCGCAATCGTGGGTGTAAAATTGTCGATCATTCTCCAATAGAGAGTAAATAGAGAGCAAAACATGAACCCCAACTACAAATCTTAAGATTCTCAAAACCAAAAATCCAAAATTGACAGCATTGGGGCTTGTGTATAGGTCTTCTGGTAGCACCATATTATATCTAAACAAGTTTATTCTTTAACAAGGTTTAAATGGACATACAATTGCTTTAGCAGGATCCCATGAGAAGTATGTTGTAAAGAAGCATGGTTCATTTCCCTCGGTGATTCTGTACAAGGGAATCTGGGGAGAAAGACCCTCCAGAGAAGCGGCCAATTCGATGTAGTTCTGAAGATGAAAAAAAAATTTAAAGAATGATAGACACGTAATCACATATTAGTCACCACATCTTCAAAATAGTACCTGCCCAATTTCAAAAGCAGTTTGTTTTTCTTTAGGGTCGATTGACTGACCCATCCAAACAAAAACTTCAACGTGGGTATCAAGTATCATAATATCCTCAGTCAACAGATCATCTTGTGTGAAATTATAGATTTCCTCAATCTGCAATGTACATCAAATGACCCTCATATGACCCACAATTCTACTTGTTTCAAAATAAGCAGCAGACTGCAAGACAATTTAAAAATAAACACACCTGAAACTTTCCTGCCAATTAGATGGTAAGACAAAGGAAGAAAAAAAATGTGTCAGTGCAGTACCAAATCACAAAACAGTAGAAGCTTAAAATCATGACAAGGTATCAACTATCAAGCGAACAACTCTTGTTTTTGTCTTACAACAACAACAACAACAACATTACCCCAGCGCCTCAATGGCTCCCACAAATTGCTGAAAGAAAATAACATGAAAAACAATAAAGGGTCTAACCTTTCTTAAACGAAAAAGAGAACAAGTGTGGATCTCTGACAAGTTCCTGAGATGGCTTTTTGCTTGAGTAAGCTTGTTTCCCTCCAAGTGAAGACCAAAAGACTGAATTCTCAGTCCCTTCTTTAGCATGCTTAATAGTACTTCCAGGCTGACGACAAAAACCAGATGAAATAGTAGTGGTTAGACTGGCAAGTGTAATGTTACACTTGTGCATAAAAGTTGTACACTTTAGGCAAAAGGACTCGTTCACAAGAGCACTAAAGGTAAGTAATTGATACTTTATACTTCAGAAAAAATAAATAGAAAAGATTGGGACTAACTATGACAATAGAATTCAAATACACAGGGCTAATGTCACAAAATCAGGCAAGTTATTCCTAAAGATATTGCTATCACGGTTTCTTAATTTGAAATTTGTGGAATTTACTGTTGACAGAAGGAATCTGACACTAAGCTAGCGACATCTATTACATTTAAACTTTGGTGGAGATATGGACACCATTTTATCAATCAACACACAAAAAGATGTTTTTCATTGCATAACCGGAGTTAGCTAACCGATCAGTAAAAGGCTGTTGAACATATAAAAACTTAGCAGACTTGTCCCTGCTACTTTGTGAAAATAATCTTTTATGCATAGTGGTACGGAAAAGAAAGAAAAAAAAAAAAAAAAAAAAAAAAAAAGCTTAATACTTGTAATAATTAAGCATAAAACCATCAAAAGCAGCAAGAAAATTATACCGCAGTGCCTTGCACATGGCCGACAAAATTGAAGCAATGCATAGTTGACACAAGTTGAAGCTAGCGTCAAGAAAAAAAATAATCAATAACAAATAAGCCCACACCTTCAAGAAGTCAGCAATTTTAGAAGCTAGCTGTTGCTGCTCCAAACTGCTATGATTGCCCTGCCATATGAAAACTGAAGAGCCCGATTGCAAAATAAAGCAACTATTTGAGTTCAGCGAAGCAGCCACCTGGGAGAGTAAAAAAAAAAAAAAAACATAAATCAACTTATGTACCACTATTAAAACAGATTATGAGATACAAAGTATCCATTGAAACCTCTATATTAGACCACGGTAGCCGTAGAGTGGCCCCAAAACCCGAAAACCCACTCCCTAACAAAATAAGGACTGTACCGCAGGCAGCTGGGGACATCCAGATAGGGAAGCCCATTTGCCGAGGATACCAGAAACTAAGAGTTTAGAGCATGAGACAAGCCAGAGCCCTGAAGGCATGAATCATGACCTCATACTTATGCATTTTCCCACCATACACCATTACAACACCTTGAAATTTAGTGCTTATCACGAACATAAAGATGAGATGTAGGTTCAAGTTTTCTGCATGAAGCCATGGACTCAATTACAAGTATGCTGCATGGAGCCATGGACTCAAACTACAAGTAACCAGCAAGGGAGTATATGTCTAGCTGTCGTACTCGACGACTGTTTCAAATGTTTGAAATTTGAATGTCGATGGGCTGAAAAGACGTGTCGGGTCTCCATATTATACGTATATTAATTAAGATTCCGTGAAACAAAGTTGTACATTCTCCGCCTACAATTTGAAAATAAATTGCCAAACTTGAATATGGGAATGGGTTTACAGTTTACACACTGACAAACGTTTATCAGACTAGAACAAATTTGTTTAGAAGTTTATGCAAGAAAACCGCAGAGAATTTAGTTCGAACTTGAAAGTTTCAACTTTGGAGCAACAAAAGAACTAAAATTAAAAGTGGCAAATTGTAACATTATATAAAGGAGAATAAGATAGAAATTATAGATTTTTCTGTTTACTAATGGAGCATGAAGGTGTATCTAATTAAACAGGAGGAACACGATAATTCGATCCAGAGAAAGTGATAATGTAGTAGGATTGGAACAGCACAAGAACAGTGCAAAGATATAATAAAGATAATGACATTGAAAATATAATTTTTTTAGTTTATCAGTGAAGCATGAAGGTAAAAACAAAAAATGCTAGGGTGACACAACAGCTTGATGCAGAGAAAGAGATGATATAGACGTTATAATAAAGCACACACACATTACAAAAACAAAGCACACACACATTACAAAAACGGTTCACTATGACAGCAATAGGACATACTTCAGAGTTTCAGTTTCAGGTAATTTTTTGCAATACCTTGAATAACCTTACATTATCAAAGTATGTGATGATACCCAATTCCAATTATTCATAAAAAAGTCCATACCCCAGCAACTTGAATGGCTTTGTTGTTATGCAAAGAGGTCCCTGATATCTCTATAAGAGCAACACCATCCACTGAATAAGTATCATCAGCCAGGCCTTTTTCCTCCACAAGCTTTTTGTACCCAGAGCTGAGCCCACCCTACTTAAAAAAGGCAGAGCTCAGGAAAAAATTGATGCAAGATGAATCGTCAAAAACAGCAACTATAACACAACAGGGGTTATAAAAATGAAAATTCTCAGACAATAGATATTCATATTCATACCTTCAGCACAACCATAGGTTGAAATATTGCAACAAATTGAGGTGGTTCCATTCCTTGGAATATTCGTCCCTGTACCAATCATGGGTTTAAAATAGCACACACAGACACTATGAAACTGCAAAACAATGCTATGAAACTGCAAGAATGTGATTGATAGAGACGCCAGTGTGAACATACCAGAACAGGTCTTCCTTTCAGTGAATTGCACATAGTTGTAGCCAAACGTGATGCCATCTTCCTATCATCCTGAGTAGAGCAAAAGTATAATACAGCATCAGTCAAAATACGTAATAAAGCAATATGATATAGTTCTGGAAAGTTAAGAGCAGCAGAGTTAATCTAATCAGCAAATACAAAAGGTCTCGCTAAAAGAAACAACAAGAATAATAGAACGAGAGTACACATAAGCACACCAGTGAACATCTGCTTGTCCACGAATAAAAATGCTGCATTAAATTTTCAGGATGAAGCTCAAACCCTGTCGAGCCCGAGCTACCCAAGATAATTAGATATGAGTACATGAACTAGATATCTGAGTGTGCCTCATCTATCAAGTAGGCAAACCTCACTTTATATCTGCTTGTCAATGTATCAAAAGTCTGTACAGGTGTACCTTGCTTTTCCATTAGCAAGGCTTAACTACCCTTCCCTCAACTGCCGCCAATGTGTCACACTACATAGTCATATGTATCATGTTTTTATGATACTCTCATTTCGAAAGAATTTAGGAGGTTAAGAACAGGAGGCTTTGAAGGGAGATGACCTCTTCCAAAGCCAAAACGATATATTAAAGGTAGCCCATAACTTGACTATGAAGGATATGAAGAATAGGTGAAGGAAGTTTGTTATAATAACAAACTTCCTCTAGAAGCTTCCTCACTTAGTTGACTATTTGACTTGTATATAAGGAAAACATTGTACAGCTTTCATTCTTTAAGTTAATGAAAAATATCTTCTATTTACTCTTCTCTCTCTACTATTTACTTTCTCTCTTACTATTTCTCTTACTAAAAGCATCAACCTCCATTAATGGCTTCCGTCATCTCTAAACTCTGTTTTAACATGGTATCAGAGCAGGACTTTCCTGTCTCTTGATCTTGTGTTATCATTTCCGCAACTTTTTGATCTCTTTCGGTTTTTCCCCAATTTCTAGGGTTTGCGATTTCCTTTGTTTTTCGCACAATCTTTTGCGATGATCGCTTCAATATTCCTTGTAAATTCTTCACAAAATACATAAAAACAATCTTTTAGTAGTTTTATTCAAATCACTTCATAACTCTTCTTCGAAATCATGCCTGAATCACAGAATTCCGATGTGAGTGGAGGATATCAAGATCAATATGATGATCCACTCTTTCTCTCAAATTCCGATAATCCTTCAATGAAGTTAGTTAATCCCTCGTTTGATGTAAAGAATTTCCTCAATTGGAGCCGCAGTGTAGTAATGGCGCTCGGAACTAAAAACACGCAAGATTTTCTCGACGGTTCAACAGCGATGCCGGCATTAACTTCGTCAACTTTTCAGAAATGGATTCGTGCTGATAATATGGTCCGATGCTGGATTCTGAATGCTTTATCTCCAGAGATCAAGCAACGCTTTATGACGACGAAGTCAGCGAAGCGATTATGGCAAGATCTTAATGACATGTACGGTCAATCAAATGCTCCTTTGTTGTTCCAGTTAAAGAAGGAATTGAAGAATGCGTCGCAAGATGCTGATCAAACTGTTGTGGAATATTACAACAAATTGAAGCGAAGCTGGGATGACATTGAAGATTTGGAAATGTTTCCTGATTGTACCCGTGGAGCACTAGCGAAATGTTCGTGTAGTTTTTTGAAGAAGCTTCTAGAGATTGCTACCAGGGAGAAAGTTATAACATTTATGATGGGATTAGATAGTGAATATGAGCATCTGAAGACAAATATCCTGTCTATGGATTCTTTACCCAATCTAACTAAGGCGTACTCCCTGGTGCAACAGATTGAAAGCCAGAAAAGACTTTCTAAGTTTGTTAATGATCAGAGTGAGTCTAGTGCTATGGCTGCCAATAGGAAGCCTTATCAGAAGTATTGGAGCAAGCAACCTGATTCACAGAGTAATGCTTGGAATGTTTGGACTCGAGATGGTAAGAAGCCAAAGAGAGACAAAGAAAACAGGTGGTGTGATCATTGTGTCAGGTCAGGACATACAAGGGATTCGTGTTTTGTGCTGTTTCCAGAGAAGGAGTATATGTCCAGACTCAAAGCTGCCAGTGCACACAATGCAGAAGTTAACACTAGTGCGGATAATCCACTGGTGAATGATTCTGATCTCTTTTCAGATTATTCTGATGTTGATGTTGACCCTAAGGTTGTTGCAGTAATCTATCAACAAATGATAAATATGAAGCAGGCTAGACAAGGGCATTCACAGGATCTTAATCATTCTGCAGCAGTCAATTTTGCAGCGGTAAACTTTGCAGGTACCTCCTTGGTCACTAATGTTTCTACACATTTTTCAGATTATAGCCAACCTATCTGGATTATTGACTCAGGGGCTACTGATCATATGAGCTCCCTGTTACATTTTTTTTCTAACAAAAGAACCTTGCATAAACCTATTGTTGTGGGATTACCTGATGGAACTAGTAAACTGGTTAATGTCATTGGGGATATTCAGTTACTGCCCGGGATTACCTTACATGATGTCCTTTATATATCAGATTTCAAGCACAATCTGTTATCTGTTGGGAAGTTACTGTCTACCACTGGTTTGTTGATTAAATTTGATGTGAATAATTGTGAAATACAGGACCCTCTCCATAAGCTCACTCTTGCTGTTGGGAGAAGGGAAGATGGCCTGTACAAGTTGAAGCTCATGGGTAGACATACTAACACAATACATCAGTCTAGTATAAATAAGTGTTCTTACTCTAATGTGTGTGCTTGTAAGCCAACAGTTAAGTGTACAAATAAGATGCATCTATTTCATGCAAGGCTAGGACATACTTCATTGTCAAAAATGAAGCATATACATGATTTAGGTTGTAATAGTGTTGAGAAGTTTGAATGTGAAACTTGTGTTCTTGCAAAGATGCATCAATTGCCTTTTGAAAGGAGTAATTCCAGAGCTTTACATATTTTTGATCTTGTTCACATAGATTTATGGGGGCCATACAAAAGACCAACCATAACAGGAGCATATTATTTTCTTACTATAGTAGATGATCACAGTAGGGTCACTTGGACCTTCTTGTTGAGAGATAAAATACAAGCTACAGAAGCTATTAAAATTTTCATTTTGCAAGTCCAAACCCAATACAATTGTCAAATCAGGATTGTCAGAAGCGACAATGGGACTGAAATTGTACAAAAGGGATGTGGTTCTTTCTTCTTAGCTAGGGGTATTATACATCAAAAAAGTGCCCCTGGGGTTCCTCAACAAAATGGTAGAGTTGAGAGAAAGCATAGGCATTTAGTAGAAACAGCTAGAGCGTTATTGTTATTTGCTAATTTGCCTAAGAAATTTTGGGGAGAATGTTTGTTAGCTGCAACACACATCATTAACAAGCTTCCTAGTCCTGTCGTGTCTTGGCAATCACCTTCAGAAATCTTATACAAGAAGAGGTGTACTTATGATGAATTAAGGGTTGTGGGATGTCTATGTTTTGCTCTCACATCTTCTCATTCTAGGGATAAATTTGATCCAAAGGGAAGGAAGTGCATATTTTTGGGATATCCTTTTGGGCAAAAGGCATATAAGCTCTATGACCTTAAGACCCATAAGATCATTATAAGTAGAGATGTTGTCTTTCATGAGACAGGGTTCCCTTTTAGGGTAGCATCTACTCAAGTTGATGAATTCAACAGTTCAGAACCCCCTTCATTTCAGATGTTTCCATTACACCCTTGTGAAGATGATACTCCATCATCCTCAAGGAAGCACACTACAGTTTCTGATAATTCAGACAATGGCAGTGGCAGTGTTCTGGGTCATACTGAAGTTTATGTTGACACCTTAGTTGATACAGAGGTGCATACTTCATCTGTTCCTTCACCTGATCATCTGCCACTTTCATCTGATATATCTAACACCACAGGTCCGACTGTCAACAATGTTGTTGTTCCTCCTATTACATCCAGAATTTCTAAAAGACCTGTACAAATCTCCTCTAGACTCAAGGATTTTGTTTGTCCTATTCTGCCTCACAAAATGTCAGACTGTCAACAATCGCCCCCACCCAGAGGCAGTCGCAAAATGTGCTTACAAGATTGATAAGATCGTGGTTTTTATCAGCGTCAACCAGATGATATACTAGCCAAATCTTGCTAGAAATTTAGGAATTGTTTGGTTCACATTTGGAAAATGTGGGTTTACAAAGAGTTGTTTAGTTGACCAAGTTTTTGCAAATATAGGAAAAGTGGCAATTCCCATAAATTGCAATTCTTATAAAGATGTAGGAAGTTGCTTACCTATTCCCTCTTGGTAACATGGAATTCCCATAATAATGAGTTTCCACATTGTCAGCCAATTAATATTGAGAAACTCTCATGGACTTAATAAGGGGGTATATTTCCTACGGATTGTTATATGACTTATATCATGTGAATTTGCATATCAACATGAACCAAACAAACACTTACTAAACAACAAGAATTTTACCTCAATGCTATCCTTTCCCATCCACCAGCACAAGTAATAGTCTTCTTTCTTCTCACCAGAGTGATAGGTATACAAAATAATATAACAATCTCCACTATAAAATTTACCAACATCCTCTTTAGCTACCGGAGTCTTGGCACTACCATTGATACGCCACATCTGAAAAGAAACAATAATCAATAGCTCAATATTACATCATGGACAAAACTAATAGTCAATTTTTATAGATAAAAACTAATATCCGTAAAACCTCAATTTTGCCACTCCCTTCAAGCAAGGGTGGAACATCCTCATTAACGGGAGCACTTTTGTTCACGCCTTTGGCACCAAGACCTTGCTGCTTGAGAAAAGCTAGAAAGGGGAGGGAAACATCAATTTAATGCAAATTTAACATCAAATAGGTACTTTCTATCACTTTCACACGCAAGGAAATTAGATACCTGCTACTTTTCCTCTCCCTTCTTCTGTACTAGGAGCTGCAGACCCTGCTGGCCAAGAGTCAAAATGAGCCTTAAATGAATGTGGTTCATACCCTTGAATAACCCTGGTAAAACGAGTTGACTTTGGCCTATTTTGGCTCATCACAAATTCCTGACGAAGTACACAAAACGAAGAATAAGTGGACTTGAGTGATGCACATACTACAAAAATCCAATAACAGTCTGTTGGTTATTTAAATCTGTGATACGCAGAGACAATCATGATATGGACCCAAGTGCCAAGGGTCCCCACCTCCCCAGGGAAGTATCTCCCACCAAAGACTTGATTGTGTATGTTAACATAGCCTCCAATCCTGAAAAACCAAGAATAAGCGACAAATAGTACCTCAGCAGCTTGGCAGGCCACCTTTCTTTCTTCAACTTGTGTTACACGGCCAAACCATAGATATACTTCAGCACCACGGTCTAGTATATAACATTTGTTGTTTTCAAGCAACCCTTTAGAAAGTTCACCTTCCAACCCCTGAACTTGACCATCAATGATGCTACAAGGAGGAATTCAAATGTCAAAATTGAATAGAGCACATAAACAATATATTCAATCACAGGATAGTAAATTACAGTTAATTGCCGTACACGCTTTTGGGTGAGCACCTTTAATAGCAACATTGAGCGTGTTGTTAAGTGATGGGCTAAACTGGCTAATATACTTGTAGATTTTGTTCAACATATCATTCAAAAGTAGTCAGTAAAAAATAGTTTGTAAAGATGAGTATGACTCATTTCACTAATATATGGCTTTAAGGTGAGGTTTACAACGTCAACAATTTCAAATTTGAGAACTCAACTCACCCTTTTATGTTGAAAAACACACCCTTTTATCTTAATAATTAGTTACAGTTTAACCTTAACCCTTTTAAAGCGTGGTTGTAGTGGAAAATCCAAAAGGAAAATGGTAACATAAAGCATCACTGACACAAAATCAAATGGATGATAACATCTAAACTACTTGATTCCTGAATAGGAACGAGTTAAATCCTACAACACATCACAAATTCCTATTTTTACTTCCAATGAAAAGAAGTACGGAAAGTGTTGAATACCTAAAGAGTTTAGCAGGAGTTTCTTCCGGAATAACATCGTCCTCAGTGCTGATCTTTCTACCAAGTGGGGCAAAACCGCCAAAGAGAACCCAAAATTCACCAGAGTCGGATTCCGCTTGTAACTTGCCATCATCTAGGGGGAAAACAAAAAGGATCGAGTTAAGAGTGACGATCACCACGCCGGAAAGAGGTGACAAGAGGAAATAATTGCTTCGTCATACCAACTATTGCTACGGCGCATGTT